>NC_052489.1:29442560-29591944 GCF_009730915.1 Dioscorea cayenensis subsp. rotundata | reverse complement strand
CTTTAGTATTTACCGCTTTAAAAACTTATTCATACCGGGTTTAAATATTTTTGTTCTCCGCTTAAATATATTCTATAACGCTTTAAATATATAACCAACTGTTTAAATATAGTTTTTATATGTTTAAAATGAATGATTTCACTGACATTGTTTCGGTTTACATATGTTAGTTTCGAAATGGTTCCATAATCGTCAAGAAGAAATATTTATTGGGGCCAACCGACTGATGGATGCTATTGCTCTGGAACCACTCAGCCTCAAGGCAGATGAGAGGGCAGCTTTTCATCGCATGCTGACCGACGCTAGCCTCCCACATCCACCTCCACCACGCCACAGACGCAATCCCTCGACGGGAGTAGCCCTCCCCACCCCGGCAGATTGCAACAACCCCCTACCACGATAACGATGACAACCGACTGCGGCAACCTCGACCATGGCAGCCCTCCGACCGCAGGCACCAACCGCGATATTAGGCGAAGCATGTCACCGCAACTCTATGCAGCGCGTGAGATATTGACGATCGAAGTTTCTGCTGTCGCCGTGTTGAGGCAATCGGAGGGATCGCTCACAACCGATCGCGCCATCCTCCAAAGAACTCAAAGCACCCGGACGAACGAGGGCGCTCGGAATTTGACGACGATATGACATCATCTGGAAGGTCAGTTCCTAAGACGGCTACATTCAAGAGACTCTATGAAAAAGAGGAGAATAATATCGCCTCCGCTCCACCGCCGGTACGATGACGAAAACAATAGCAACACCATCGGCCGTCGATGCTCGCCATCGAGATCGCTACGCGCTGATGACATGGCCATGAGCGGTGGAGGACATCGCTGATGATGTGGCTGCTACGCAGCGACGAGAAGCGTCGCCAACTCTCTTCTTAATGAATCGACGACCCGTGGAACCGGGCCGACTTTGCGATCGCGCATCAAAGATGGACACAATCCTTCGCGATCAAGAACAAGTTTAAGCGTGTCTCCCAATGATAGTCGTCGCGGGCTACGGCTGAGAAGATCGTTGAACTGCGTGGCCGCCGTACGATGCCCGCAAGAAGCGGGGTAGACACAATCCCACCACAAATACAACCGATGTAAAGATGCGTCTGCGTTAATGTCAGCCACCGCTCGTCCCCGTGATCGAGCTTTTCAGGCACAATCCCACAACAAGAACAACCATGTAAGGATGTGCTCCGCATTGATGTATGTCAGCTGGGCTGCCCCTGCGATCGAAGGAAAGATCGTCGCTGGTCATCGAACACCGTGAGGGCGCAACGGCAAAGGCTCCCATAAAGACCTCCCGACCGAGCAACGAGGAGAGATGATCAAGGCAATCAACAATGGGACCCGACGGCCTCAAAAAGCTTTTATTCCCCATGGGTTGGCATGTCTCGTGCTTAATAAATATGAGCGAGGAGTTGATGAGGATCTTCCCTCAATCGCTCTATGGACTGGTAAGTCTTAAGTTTTTATGATAGTGTTTAAAGTTTTTATTATAGTGTTTAAATCGATCAATGGTGTTTAATGTCTTTATGTTATCATTTAATTTGTCTACTTAACGCTTTAATTATATATAATATCATTTAACAATTGATAATATCATTTAAACATTTACAATATGGTCTTATTATATATCATATCGTTTAACCTCACGACTGCTGTGAAAGAATGACGACACAAGACTCACACTGGGATAAATTGTACACGTCCCGCTTGAGGGGAAGGAGATGGTCACAGATGATGTGATGGACGCTTTGATGCATTATACAAAAAGTCGCTGAGCAAAGAGCCATATCCTTACAATGTTTAAGCGGTCCTATCACCAGACCGCTTGCGCTATTATGTCAAAGGTGACGACGACATGAAACAATTATGGCTATGGTCGGGATGCTGCGCATGACTTCCGCATTTGAAGTTCAAATTGTCATCCTCCCGATAATCATGAATGGCCACTCCATGTCGCCGCCCCTCGACAATGATAAACAAGAATACAAGCATTATTCTTCATGTCCGGGTAACGATAAAGACGCTGGATATGGTAAGATCTTTAATTATGTCCGATTAATAGTGTTTGGTATTTAATCGGTATTCTAATCTCAACTTGCATATCTCTACAGATGGAATCCATTCGACAATCGTGTCGATATGGAGTTCATGAGTCGGCGCACCACAAAGTACCCACTGCGTACGACATGGAAACCCCACGAAAGAAACAAGGAAGCGCCGATTGCGACTGCCCTACGCGTCGCGCGGTTTGATCGAGCAATTACTTTGGGGTGAGAAGTTACGGCTACATCGCAGACTGCACGTTCCTTACCCTCGGATTAAGATATGTTACCCGCATACTTAAGGAGGGAGGACACCGGCCAGGTCCATGACAAAGGCGTCACTAAGCGAGGTTAAGATTTGTAGACCCAAGAACATGTCTTGTATATCTCAATGTCAATTTTGTTTTCGAATGTAAACATGGACATTCAATTAATTGTTTTCGTTTCGGAATAACATGACTTGTATATCTCAATGTAAATTTTCTTTGTTTTCAATTGTAAGGCGAGTTAAATTCCATTCGCTTTCATTTCATTGTTTAATTTACGTTGTAATTGTGTACATTTCCGCTTTAATTGTTTAAATATTCCATATATCATTTAAACATCAGCTTGAAATATTTCAAATTACAAAGTAGTATCCGCTTTAAAAATAACAATGTCTCTGCTTAAATACATTCAATTCATCAGAAAGAGTAAGAGTTTAAATATGGAAAGTTGCTCATCAATACACAATGTTTCCGCCATCATTTCTGGCTTATTTACAATGCCTAGTCGCGATGGGCTTTCATTACAAGATCGCCGATCGCGACTGGGATCCATGGCAACGGCCGCAATGTAACTCGCTGGACATCAAACGCTGACTCGATCCTCTTTCGCCCTAGGCCGCCCAGTCGCCTTCTCGTCACAGCGGTCGCGAAACGAAGCTCACGATTTCCGCCCTCAAGGCCTCGCCATCGCTGTGCATGGGGAATATAGCTTCCTTTGTACGCCAGCTTGTAATTGTCGACGGTGAAGTACCCGCTCATAAATCGATGTACGTCGTGTCTGCTCGCATTATCAGTCAGCAGAAGCGTGTTTGCAAGGGATACCATAAACTTGCCACCTTCGACTACGAACAAGTTCGATGGCGAGATCTACAGCAGTTGCCGTCGACCGGTCGATCACTTTCGTGAACGATCATCGACACAACGACCAACACATAAGATTTCTACTGTCCCTCAACAACGATCTCTACCTTCGAATGTATGTCTGGGCATAAGTAGGTCTCCCATTTGTTCGCTTGCTCACGACAGTTACATAACATGCGCATCAACTTGAACCTTGCAAAATAAGGTTAAACAAAGACGATGATGGTTAAATAATTCAGTAAACATGTTTTAAACATTATTGAAAATATTTAAACGAAAGGATTAATATTTAAAAGTCGAATAAGTGTAATTAAACAAAGATTGAGAATGTTTAAAGGGTAACACTAAATGTTAAGTGTAAACCAACATTCGCAGACTCTTATGGAATCGACCATTTTCGGCACCCGTAGAATGACGAGCTTCCTTGATCCAAGCATTGAACAACTCCATGACGCTTTGAATACATCTCACCCCAACGATCACCTCCGAGAGCATAATTCGACCAATGTGCCATATCCGATTTATTAATCAACCCAGTTGATGAGCTTCGTGATGTGGCATGCAGCTCATTCACGGGTATCATCGAAATCTTTTAGCCGTGGACGCCCTACGCAATGCGGAAGCATATAGACCCAAGATTCTCCCTCAACGCCTTCCCAAGTCCGACATTGGCTTTTTATAAAATTGGCCTCCAAATGTCGAAGATGCATGTATGCATGGCGAAGAAGGGAAGACTTTCGCAATCTACGCTACAAGGCCTCTTGGACTCGTCCGACACTGAAGGTAATTATCTCATGATAATCTCCATACTCGTGATAAAGCATCGCCTTAACTTAGATATGAACCAAGTCCAATTGGCATCGGTCTCGATGTCGACTATCACCGGGGCGACGGAAAAACCATTGTTTCCATCTTTCCTGCACCCAGATGAGTGTACCCCGATATTTTTCCAAGGAGGTGGGTACCATCGAGAAACAAGCAGCCGGCCCGCAAGCCCTCTCGAATCCCATAATACACGCTACTGAAAAGAAAAAGAATACACGCTTTAAAACGATCACCGCTCTCTTTCCACGATCGCAACGTCACGGATTTCGTCTCACCCACCTTATCCATCATACCAAAGCAAACAATCGTAGCTAGAGATGTCACTACCCAGTCGAGGACCACCCGGCATGCTCTTCCCAACCAAGCCTCGCTTGTATGGTATGTGGACACCATGTTCCCGCAACATGTCCTTCCGAATGTCGATGGCCTTGCATAAGAGACGGTCCTTGAGCTTCCGAATCACTCGTGCGCTTAACCCATTTTTCGACGCTTTGATGTGACGCTGAACCTATGCCACCACCGCAAGTGTGTGACGGGTTGATTGTCTTGATTCTGAAAGTATTTTTGTTATACTCTTTTGATGCATGAAGGCGCTAACGACAACCATCGGCAGCGCATTCCACAGTCACCCGATGTTTTTCGTTCTTTATGAATTTGAAGTCAAAATTCCTTTTGATAGTACGATTTCGAAGTACATCCTCGAAAATGTTCGACACCGTCAAAACGTTGTCCAATATCCAACGCATAGACTTCGTAATGATCCGACGAGGGAAGGAAGACATCCCACACCGCGTGGTCACCATAGGGGATGAACTGGAGCACTCACGTAATCGAATTCCCGCCAACACTTCATACGAATGAAAAGATCAATACGTTAAGCGGAGAATATAATGTTTAAGTGGTAAATGATAATATTTAAACGTTAAATTAAATAGTTAAGCAGTTACCGAATAACGTAAACGACTAGTACAAGATGTTAACTAGTGACTGACATATTTAAACACTAACGACCCTGCATAACCTGAACAATTAAAAAGAGAAGGAACTTACTAACGAGTAAAAACTCGCTTTTCATTAGGATTCGCAGCAATGGCATATTTTTCTCGCTCTCGACGACAAAATCAACTACAACACATTTGAAGATGGAGTGCACGTGACACATCCACTGGAAGTCAACATCGCTTTTCTATTAGGGCAAACCGCTTTTATATCCATCCCGGTGTGATGAACTTAACCTCGACAAGAGAAACTTCGAGACCCCATCGCTACATATCTCGCCTAACACCAACTCCCAAGAAGTCTGAGCCGTGAATATTAGCACTCTTCCATCCCCGTTGAATCTAGCAATACCACAAAAACTCTCCATAATATATCCGCCGAAAACCAAATCGATACAAACCAAAATGAAATGAAGAACAAAAAAATAAGCCAAGGAGAAGAAGAAGAAGAAGAAGAAGAAGAAGAAGAAGAAGAAGAAGATGTAAACAACAAACAACATAAATGATAGGGCAAACAAAAAGTGTATATATATATCACTGTCGCGATGAAGACAAAAAAGTGCATAAAGGTTAGACTAGACGTGATGTGATTGGGCGGTATTTTTTCCTCCATCCCAAGGGCAAAAAAGGAAAAATATATACCACTGTCGCGATGAAGACATATTGTCATCGCTCGACATGAGTATCTGCTTAAACGTCAAGCTTTTTTTATGTTTAAACAGATACATATAGTGTTTAACTATAACGATTACGGTTTAAATAAAGTCTATATCATGTAAATAATACGTAAAACGTTTAAATATAGTGATTTAAACTGCTTTAAAAATATATGTTATTGTTTAAATTGAATGCTTTCACTCGACATCGCGTCGAAGATGGGTACCTCCCGGTCACCTGCTTTAAAACATCTTTACGTATTTTCTTAAACACCTTGTCATTGTTTAAAGAGTAACTCGAGTATTGCTTAACTTTTTCTATTGTTTACAATGACGCTCTTTTTGTTTCCACATTGTTTTTTTACTAGGTCTCGCTTTAAATTTTCGAAGTTCACATTCAAATAAGCGTGTTTCGTTTTATTTATAAAACATTTACAACGTCCTCTCGGACTTTGGACACTCACGACTCGACCCTCGTATAACGAAACAAGTGTCTCAGACATTCGAATGCATGCACAGCTGTGACATACATGCGCGATCAACTTGAACTCCGCACAACGCATAACATTAAAAAAAGGTTAAACAAACACATTCATGAAAACGACTATTAATCAATGTGTCGTGGGTCGGACTTAAGCGAAGATCCCGATAGTTAAATACGTAACGTAATAGTTGTACACTGACGTAATGTTCTTAAACGGTAACAAAAAATCTCAAGTGATAAATATCAACCCCTGCCTTTAAAGGATGTTTCCCGATCTCCTCCTCTAGAAAATCCTCCGCAATCACGCAATACGTGAAAACTTTCTTTTTCTTACCCAAGTCGAAATGCTCGCTTAATTGCTTGCCGCCATCCATCCACTGGAGAATCCTCTCGCGATTCGTGCAATTATGCGAGCATTTCGCCTCAGGTGAAAAAGATAGTTTAACTTGTTACGTGATTACGGGTCCGATTGATTCTCAAGATAAGGAAGGAGGTTCACTAAACATCCTTTCGTGATCAGAGTGATCTGTCCAGCTGGGAAGAGGAGGGAAGAGGAGGAGGAGGAGGATGATGATGAGGACGAGCGAGTGGTTGTCCATGGGAAGGGTTCTTCCCCGTTATTTATGGTGTGAAGTCCACTAGCGGTCGACTCTTCATATCCGAGAAAAAAAGTTAAAACGCACGAATGGACCGACATCGATCGATGACAACGAACGGGTGTTCGGATATTTATAGTTACTGCTGCATAAGAATTAATGCCGCCATTAATTCTATGCACGGATACCATAACCTGCCACCGCCACGCGCCACCCGGCCAACAATTCAGATCAAACGAAAAAGATCACCGTTTTACGCAGAGACTTTGAGAATTTACACGTTAATATGAATAGTTATACATGTAAAGATAATGTTAAACGGAGATGACAAGTATTAAACGGATATGACAATTATTAAACATATTAGTAATATATTTAAACGGATAATAGCAAATAGTTAAACATTATTTAAAATATACAAATAGATAACCATAAACGAGAAGAACTTTACAACGAAATGAACTCGTTTTCAAACGGAGACGACAATGGCACATGCTCTGCCTCGACAATAAAATCGACTACAGCTCATTTGAAGATGAAGTGCACTTGACCAATCCGATGGAAATCAACTTCATTTTCTGTTGGAGAAACCGATTTATATATTTCGGGTATGATAAACTTCACCCAGACTACCACAAATGAGTCGCCATAATAAACACCGCTGGAATGGTCAAACTGATAGAACGAAGAGATTCTCACCAGACACGAAACCGGCAGTAATCAAGTCGAACAACTCAAATGAGGAGAAATGAGGAGAACAACAAGATGTAATGCAACTCCTAGGCATCTGTCTATCGAAACCAAGCGAGCCGCTGAAAAGGTTGAACATGATGTGATTTTGGCGCCTCCTTTCCCTCCATTTTCAAGGCCAAAAATGGGATTTCACAACATGGACCCATTTGAAGTGAACGGTAGGGGGTAAAAGGGAAGTTAAACACTAACGGAAGGGCTGTCCGGGGTGTGTAAAAGTATGAGGGGGGTTTTTGGGAAGTTTTGAAAATTACGATGGGTGAACAATAATTTTCCCTTATTATTATCTATCATGTCCCTCTTCGAGTGGGTCGTCATATTTATCCAAATAAATAAATAAATAAAATTAAAATGAAAAAACTTAAAAAATAATAAGAAAATTTGAATAAAATAGAGATAAATCTTGGTGGAGTTAATTTCCCTCAAACATTGCAAATACCATTTGTATCTTAAAATAAGCTCCGTCTATAAAGCAAAGATATTAGCTCAATATATTATGAAATCACATAATAAATAATTAAATTATTTAAACATTCTTGTGACCTTATCCACAAGAATGTACACAACTTTTAATAAAAATTAGAGCTGAAATGCAAACTGAACAGAAAAATAAAATTATGAAAAAAATATAATGTGATATTTAGATATAGTTTTAGAGTTTATTTTAAATTTTAAATAAATTTTGTTGTATTCTCAATTAAACAACGCAACGTTATCAATATCCCAAAAAGAATCAAATTTATAAGTCTCTAATAATGAATTAATGGAATAAAATATCAATTACCAGGATTAATTTTTTTTTTAAATGATTCATTTGAATCTATAAATAAAAGATCTCTTTTGGACTTTTTTTTTCTAAAATTATTAATTTGAATCTATAAACAACAGGTCTTCCCGCGATAAATATAGTTTTTTTAATTACAAAAATTGATAGAGTTGTATTTATTTCTCAATAAAAAATAAATAAATAAGAAGTGTTTTTTTCAATTTTTTTTTTATTAATTTTCACCTTATCCCCTTATTAACAATATATATGGAAATAAATTATTTACGGACTTTCGCAAGTAAGCACAGTGCTAATTAACACTATTCTTCCAACACTCATGAACCGTTGGATCGCAAACGTTTGTAGATTTCAATTCTATGAATGTAAACAAATGATTGATCCAACAGTGATAAACAGTTTGATAGCAATCCAACGGTTGATAGCAGATGATTGAACCTATAAATATATATAATATAGAGTTTGCCATTATAAACGTTTGTAAATTCAAAATTAACGCATATTGGATTGTCTTCATCAGAGGTTGTATAGAAGAAATTCTCATCCAAATACATTAGTATTACTCTGCATATAAATAACAACACAAGAAAAAAAAAAGTGAAAATTGCCAAAAAAACCCTTTAAGTTTGTAAAATTGCCAAAAACACCCTGCTAGTTTTGCTAATCCCCAAAATCCCTCCTTTTAAACTTTATGTTTTTTTCAAACCCCCAAACCCTGTAACGGATGTGAACGGAGTGAGTTTCAAATTTTTTTGACTGAAAAATGCTCTTGCATGGGGAGTCGTGGCTCGCAGCCCATCTCGGCGATTTGAGAGGAGTGGGCGGTTTTTCCGTGAGGGTAACCCCAAGAGACGAATTTATTGGAGCCCGTTTAATTGCTTTTTCTCAACTCACGTCTTCGCCTTTTCCATTTCGAAAGTCTGTCTCGAAGTTGTTCTCTCGTGAAGCCTCCGTAATTGGCATTTCATCGCCTTTTCCCTTTCCACCCAGTATCTCGAAGGAGAAGTCCCCCAGCAACTAGTTGGCATTTCATCGCTTTGCAATCTAAGGTATTGAGTATGGTTTTATGTTAAGCTGCTCGATACAAAGAAAGATTTTTTTCTGGGTTTTGTTTTGTGCCCTGCTTTTTGTTGGAAGATATTAAAGTCTCGAGGGGATTTCTGGCTAGGATTTTTGTTAGTCTGCAGGAGATTTCTGGCTAGAGTTTTTGTTTTTGTTTTGCATTTTCGTATGTATACACTATCGAAATAGTTTTTTTCGATTGTTATGATTTGTGTAATATTTATAATGTACATTTTTGCCGCTTCGCTTCGATATGGTTGCAGCTTTTTACAAAATGAGGTCGACGCTTTAAGAAATGAGATGTTACAGTTTAACATTTGTTGTCTATGTTTTAAGGGTACATTAAGGGTTGCTCGGTCGCGCTTAACGTCTGGTTTTATGAAAGTCGACCCTGAACGGGGAAGAAAGTCTCGTTTCTGAAGATCCCAAGGATGTCGCTACATGGTGAAAGTACTTACCGAAGCAAGCGACGGTAGAAACGAGCTTGTCATCGCTCGATGGAAAAAGAGGTAATAAATCATGGACAATGTTTAACATAATCTTTTAACGTTTAAACATTTTATTTAGCGCTTTAACTTTAGTATTTACCGCTTTAACTCTTATTCATACTCGGGTTTAAATATTTTGTTCTCCGTTTAATTATATTCTATAACGTTTAAATATATAAACACTCGCTTTAAATATAGTTTTTTTATAGTTTAAAATGAATGATTTCATTTGAAATTGTTTGGTGTACATATATTAGTTTCCTCGAGCTGGTTCCGCATGAATCGTCAAGAAGAAATATTTGTTGGGGCCAATCGACTGATGGATGCCATCGCTCTCGAACCACTTGCTCGAAGGCGGGATTAGAGGCGCACTCATCGCTGCGCTACTGGACGCCCGGCTCTCCTACTTCCAGCCCACCATCGCGACGCATTCCTCGCGACGCACGAGAAGCCCTCCCCTACCCCGCAGATGCAACAACCACCCTACCACGACAACGATGGGTCCCCCGAGCGTGGCAACTCCCGACCACGATAGCCTCCGACTGCGTAGCATGCACCGCTGACATTAGGCGAAGATGTCACCGCAACTCTTACGCAGCATGCCAGATATTGACGACTCGAGTTTCTCGACTGTCGCCGTGTCGAGGGCTCGGAAGGACGTTTCACAAATCGGCCGCGCCATCCCTCGAAAGAATCAAGCAACCGGGACGAACGAGGCGTCGGAATTTGACGACGACGTACATCATCGGGAAGGTCATTCCAAAGGCGGCCACATTCGAAGAGACTTGCGAAAAAGAGGAGAACAATACGCTCTCGCTCTCACCGTCGGCCGACGATGAAACAATAGCAACACCATCGGCTACCGATGTCGTTGTTGAGAAGGACATCGAGATGATGTGGCCATCATCGCTGTTGAGAAGGTCGTCGACTCTCTTCTCGATGAAATCGTCGACCCACTGGAACCGGCTGCCGAGATTGCGGCATCAAAGATGGACACAATCTCAAGATCAAGAACAAGTTAAGGCGTGTGTCTCCCAATGATCCGTCATTGTACGGCCACTTGGCTGAGAAGATCGTCGAATCTGCTGTCGCTAGTCGACACGATCAGATCCAAGCAAAGACACAATCCCACCACAACAAGAACCATGTAAGGATGTGTCTGCGTTTGATCGTTTGCCGCCGTCATCCTCGCGATCGCGGCGTACACAATCCCACAACAAGAACAACTATGTAAGTATGTGTCTGCAGTTGATCGTTTGCCGCCATCGTCCCCCGCATCGAATAAAGATGTCGCCAAGACCCCGACCGAGCAACGAGAGAGATGATCAAGGCCAATCAAAAATTGGACCGCATGGCTCGGAAAGCTTTTTATTCCGAAGAAGAAGAAATGGGTCGCCCCGAGTCGTTTTAACAAATACGAGCGAGGAGTTGATGAGGATCTTCCTCAACCGCTCTCATGGACTCAGTAAGTGTAAAGTTTTTATGATATTGTTTAAAGTTTTTATTATAGTGTTTAACTATTACCTCATAGTGTTTAATACCTTTATGTTATCATTTAATTTGTCTATCTAACGTTTAATTATATATAATATCATGTAACAATTGATAATATCATTTAAATAATTACAATATGGTCTTATCATATCCATCTGTCGCTTTAACCTCAAGACTCGTCGTGTGTGGAGGAATGACGACACATCGACTCACACGCGACAAATTATACACGCTGCTGAGGGGAAGGAGATGGTCACCGACGATGTGATGGACGCTCAGATGCATAATACAAAAGTCACTTTGAGCAAAGAGCCATATCCTTACAAGAAGCGCTCCCATCACCGTATCGCTACTATTGCTTTATGTCAAAGCGATGACGACACATGACACAATTACGGCTATGATCCGGGATGTTGTCATAGAAACCGCATGAAGTTCAAATTGTCATCCTCCCGATAATCATGAATGGCCACTTCCATGTCGCCGTCCCCGGACAATGATAAACAAGAATACATGCATTATTCTTCATGTCCGGGGTACGATAAGGACGCGTTGGACATAGTAAGTTCTTTAATTATGTCCTATTAATATTTGTTTGGTATTTAAATCGGTATTCTAATCTCGACTTGCATATCTCGACAATGGAATCTATTCGACAATCGATGTCGATATGGAGTTCGCGAGTCGGCTGACGAGCAAAGTACCCACTGCATGCGCTACATAGAAACCCCACGCCAAAAACAAGGAAGCGTCGATTGCGCCTGCCCTACGCCATGCGTTTTATCGAGCAATTACTTTGGGGTGAGAGTTACGGCCACCGCATGACATGACGTTCCTCACCTCGGGACACGGGATATGTCACTCCGTGATACTTAAGGAGGGAGGGCACGGCGTCCACGATAAAAGGGGGTCGTCATGCGGGTTAAATTTTTGTTTTTCAAGAACATGTCCTCGATATCTCGAATGTCAATTTTATTTTCGAATCGTAACTCGACAAATTCAATTCATTGTTTTCGTGTTCAAGAGCATGACTTGTATATGTTAATGTAAATTTTGTTTGTTTCAATCTGTAAAGCGAGTTAAATTCCATTCTGGGTTTCCATTTCATTGTTTAATTTACGCTCTAATTGTGTACATTTCACTTTCATTGTTTAAATATACTATATATCGCTTTAAACATTAGTTTTAAATATTTCAAAATACGTGTACTCCGCTTTAAAATAACACTGTCTCTGTTTAACTAAATGCATTCATTATTTAAATAAATATGGGAAGTTGCCCATCAATACACAATGTTTCTCTTTAGAAACAATGTTTCTCTTTAGGAATATTTCGGATTAAAGGTATGTTACCCGCATACTTAAGGAGGGGAGGGCACGTGCATCCGTAGAAAGGGGGTCGTCACAAGCTGGGTTAAATTTTGTTTTCAAGAACATGTCTTGTATATCTCAATGTCGATTTTGTTTTCGAATGTAAACCCTCGACAAATTCAATTCATTGTTTTTTTGTTTTTCAAGAACATGACTTGTATATCTCAATGTAAAGTTTGTTTGTTTTTCAATCGTAAGGCAGGTTAAATTTCATTCGGCTTTCATTTCATTGTTTAATTTACGTAGTAGTTGTGTACATTTCCGCTTTCATTGTTTAAATATACCATATATCGCTTAAACATCGATTGAAATATTTCAAATTACAAGCAGTATCCGCTTTAAAATAACAATGTCTCTGCTTAAATGCATTCAATTGCTGTAAAGAGTAAGAGTTTAAATATGGAAACAACTCCATCAATACACAATGTTTCGCCATCGCTTCGCTTATTAACAATACCTAGTCGGCCACGCGCTTTCATCGCGAAGATCGCTGATCGCGACCGATCCATCGGCATGGGCCGCAATGTAACTCGCGGACATCAAACGCTCATGACTCGATCCTCTTTTCGCCTAGGCCGCCCAGTCGCCTTTCTCGTCACAAAGCGGTCGCGAACGAAGCTCACGATTTCCGCCTCGAAGGCCTCGCTCATCGCTCGTGCATGGGGAATATAGCTTCTCAGACGCGCTTTGTAATTGTCGACGCTGAAGTACCCGCTAATAAATCGATGTACGCTGGTGTCTGCCGATGGCGAAAAAGGGAAATATATGTCACCGTCATGAGGAAGACATATTATCATCGTTCGAATGAAAAGTTCTCAACTCAACATGAGTCTCACGTAAACGTCAAGCTTTTTATGTTTTAAACGGATACATATAGTGTTTAAAATAATGGTTAACTCGCTTTAACTAAAAGTCTATATCATGTAAATAATATGTTATTGTTTAAATTGAATGCTTACCGACATCACGTTGAAGATGGGTACCTCCCAGGGTCACCTGCTTTAAACATCTTTACGTATTTTCTTAAACATCATGTGTCATTGTTTAAAAGAGTAACTAGAGTATTGTTTAACTTTTTCTTTGTTTACACTTGTCATCATGTTTAAAGAGTAACTT
The DNA here is from genome assembly GCF_009730915.1 of Dioscorea cayenensis subsp. rotundata. Lineage (NCBI taxonomy): Eukaryota > Viridiplantae > Streptophyta > Magnoliopsida > Dioscoreales > Dioscoreaceae > Dioscorea > Dioscorea cayenensis. The sequence goes on along the minus strand of NC_052489.1, from coordinate 29,578,147 downwards.
TTTCTTAAACACTCATGTCATTGCTTAAACATATTTACGTATTTTCTATTGTCTTATAATGACGTCTCTTTTCGTTTCCCACATTGTTTGTTTTTACTAGGTCTATGTTTAAATTTCGTAGTTCACGGCAAATAAGCTTGTTTCGTTTTATTTATAAAAGATTTACAACATTTACAACATTTACAACGTCCGCTTCTGACTTTGACACTCACGACTCGACCCATGATAACGTAAAACAAGTGTCCCAGACATCTCGAACGCTCACAATGGGTCAGCACAACACGCGCGATCAACTCGAACTCGCACAACGCATAACATTAAAAAGAGTTAAACAACACACATTCATGAAAACGACTATTAAACGAATGTGTCATGGCTCGGACTTAAACGAAGATCCTGATAGTTAAACAGAGAACTTAATAGTTGTACACTAACGTCATTTTCTTAAACGGTAATAGAAAGTCTCAAGTGGTAAATGTCAACCCCGTTTTAAAGGATGTTTCTCATGATCTCCTCCTCTAGAGAATCCTCCGCAATCACGTAATACGCTGAAAAACTTTCTTTTCTTACCCAAGTCGAAATGCTTTCTTAATTGCTTTTCCCGGCCATCCATCGACTGGAGAATCCTCTCGCGATTCGAGCAATTATGAGAGCATTTCTACTGGGCAAGAAAAAGATAGTTTAACTAGTTCAAAGTGACACGGGCTAATCGATTCTCAAGATAAGGAAGAAGGCTCACTAAACATCCTTTTCTCAGACAGAGTGGTTGTCCATGGGAAGAGGAGGAAGAGGAGGAGGAGGAGGAGGAGGAGTGAGGATGACGAGGACGATTTGAGGGAGTGGTTGTCCACGTGGGAGGGTTCTTCCCGGTTATTTATGGTGTGAAGTCCACAAGCAAAGGTGACTCTTCATATCCGAGAAAAAGTTAAACGCACAAGCTGCCGACATCGATCGATGAGAACGAACGGGTGTTCGAAATTTATATCGTCAGCTAAGAATTAATGCCGCCATTAATTCTTACGCATGGGATACCATAACCTCGCCACCGCCACGCTACACCGCCAACAATTCAGATCAAACGAAAAAGATCACCGCTTTACGCAGAGACTTTGAGAATTTACACGTTAATATGAATAGTTATACATATAAAGATAATGTTAAACTGAGATGGGAAGTATTAAACGGATATGACAATTATTAAACATATTAGTAAAAATATTTAAACTGGATAATAGCAAATAGTTAAACATTATTTAAAATATACAAATAGATAACCATAAACTAGAAGAACTTTACAACGAAACGAACCTCGTCAGAATTATCGCTCTTCTGTCAGTAATACAACTTTTACAACCATAAACGAGAAGACATGTACAACGGCATACGCCTGCCCGCCTCGACAATAAAATCGACTATGTACTATTCGAAGATGAAGCTGCGACTCGACCAATCCACTGAAATCAATTTCATTTTTCCGCTCGAGAAACCGATTTATATATTTCTGTATGATAATGGGGAGAACAACAAGATGTATGCAACTCCTCGCATCGCTCTATTAAACTGTTAGAAAGTTCTCTTCAGTGCGTCAATACGACGCGATTCGTGGCTTTCCTTTCCCACTATTTTCAAATACTAAAAACGAGATTTCACAAATACGGACCCATCTTTGAAGTGAAACGTGAGGGTAAAAGGGAAGTTAAACACTAACTGAAGCAGTCTAAAAGTGTAAAAAGTAGGGAGGGGTTTTTGGGAAGTTTTGAAAAATTACTGTAGGGTGAATCAAAGAATTTTCCCCATAGATATACACTATATCAATTGTTTGATCATAATTATCAAACTAACTAAATAAGGAAGAAACATGCTTAGTGTTTATGTACCAAATTCGTATATATATGTGTAATTTTTACTTTTCAAATTCTAGAGTGTCCGTAATTGACGAAAGCGCCAAATATATATATATATATATAAATTTTATTTTATTTTTACTTTTTCAAATTCTAGAATGCCAAGAATCAAGACTCAAAGAGGGCATCGATTCGAAGGGAAGTTCTCATTCGCACGGGACATGCATCGATTCCGTCTCCTTCCTCCATTCCAACGACAATGGCTAGTTCTCTTGTTCTTTCTCCATCGTCTCCTTCTTCTTGACAGCCGTGATTGGGATGGGAGAAGGTGGCGCTGAAGCTGGCTCTCCGTCGAGGGAGTTCTTCCGTTTCAACGGCGACGTGGCATGGGTTGTCCAGGTCTCCGATCTTCATTTAAGTGCTTACCATCCCGAACGTGGCGCTGATTTGTTGCGACTGCTTGCCCCTGCTCTTCGTGTCATCCGGCCTTCTCTCCTCCTTGTCACTGGCGACATCACTGGTATGAGCATCCCTCGATTTCTTCTTGTTTCTCGTTTTTTATGATGAAAGCAGCATGATTCACGGTAGAAAGTTAGGGTTTTTGGATCGTGTTCTATTGATGAGGGTTTGATGATGGAAGGATGATGAAATGCGTATCAGGTGTTCGTCTCTCTATTCTACCTCTGTTTTCACTGGTTTTTGGTCATTGAATTGCTTTTGTATGTGTTGTTAGACTCTTAAATATTGAATTTTGGATGTTGATTCCTTATGTCCAGAGTGACGGCAAGTGCTACTTTTCTTTTTGAGATCATCCTGTGAGTAGTTAGAAGCTCTTTCTAAATTGAAAAGAGCTCTTGAATCATTTGAAGATCTTTTGTTAAATAAGATGAAGTTTACAGCTCTTGAATCATTTAAAGATCTTTTTGTTAAAAGAAGATGAGCGTTTGACAAACTAGAGAAAAGAAGCAATTAGAAAAGAATTAACAGAACTTTTAGATGGAAGTTTGGAATTATAGATTTTACTTGAAGGTCTTCTCAGAATTTAGAAAAGAAAATTAATAGAGCTTTTAGATGGAAGTTTGGAAATTATAGATTCTACTTGAAGGTCTTTTTAGAAACTCTTGTTGTAGAAAAAGGATTTCCAAATACAATGGCAAACATGGTAACTGCAAAGTATCTCAAGGACATGCATAACTTTTCTAGTTGGTATTTAGAAGAATAGAACATTTTAGTGCCAAGCCATGGATATCGCATCTTCTGGGTTCTTGTTGTGCATTCCTACATAAAAAGGGTGATTGCTGAGGTCAACAGTGTTATGTGTGGATCTTCATCATCAGTGCAGAGTTTACCTAAGGTATGAGGATGATCATCTGCCCTTTCAAAGGGTATGTGGCACTTTGTCCTTGCTATTGAGGGCGGTAAGAAATTTTAACAGGTTGATTAGCGCCCTTGATAGATATCTTGTCACCCACGCCTCTTCACAACCCACCCTAAAATAGACCTGTGTCTTACTATTAGGTTCATGATGTTCTACAGCACTATAGCAAGATTTAAATGGTTTCTGTAAGCTGCATCCAGTTTATTTTAATTGTGGTGTGAAACCAGGCCAAACAATTGTCAGTGGTTTTAAATTTTGATCAGGAAGAACAGTGTGCTCTTTAAAATGTTTAAAGCTCCTTCAGTTTTGTAAAGTCCAGTGACCTGTTGAACTTTGGTTATTCAATGTGCAGATTTTGCTGGTCAACATTGCATTGTTATTGTCATATTTGTGTTGACATCATCTCATGAGAACATAATTCAGGGATTTTGTTCAAAGCATCTTATAGATAGTGAAATGTGTTCGTAACATTGGCTTGCACCTTTTTCAAAGAGTACTGTTGTTTGGCTGAGATTGTTAATTTTATTTTTAACAAAATCAGATGCGAAAAATGAGAGGAGATCAGCTCAAGGCAGATGAGTCTGAATGGATGCAATACAGGAAACGAAATGGATGTCAATTGTAGGGCATAATTACCTGGAGAATAGAAGAATATTTGACATAAGGGGAAATCATGACAAGTATGGTGTTCCTTATGTTGGCCATAATTCTGGATCTCCATCCATAGTATTAATTCCCAGCTTAACAGGTATAACACCATGAACAGCATCTCTTTGTGGTAGGTAATTTTGTTGTTTCATCTCATCATTGTTTAGTTGTTATTTTAAATGTTTCTTAGAGGTGAAACAACTTTTTGAATCATAAATTTGCATCTTAAGGTTTCTCCCTCTGTACTTCCTCACTGTTAGCCTATTTGCTACTCTGTAAGAATTTCATGTAGCTAGCTATCCTCCAGTTATTATTGCTTAGTGAATTAGACATGGATAGTGCTCTGTTCAAGTATTTTGAACTGATTTTTCTTTTGAAGATAGGAGATAATAGAATCTACCACTTTCTGGGCATAGATGATTATTGGCTATGGAATCTCGTGGCTATCAAATTTCGTTTGGTCATCCAACTGACAGAACGCTTGATGCTGTGGGAATCAGAACTCCAGTATTGGGATAGTCAACTCCGGCGGACTGGTGACAAAAGTAGTATTTGACATTTCCAACATCTTTTATTGCTTCGCCGGGTAAAGAAGAAGGAGGGCTATGAAGGCATTTTGCCAGGCAATCTGTCTCAGGCATACATTTGTGGCCACCTGCATGCTAAGTCTCTGTAAAACACTTTGAGACTTCTATATGATTGATTTTCCATCTGGTCCTAACGGATTAGAGCATGCTGGCTAGTTTTGGGAGTGGGAACTAGGAGATTGGAAGGAATTTAGGATTGATGAGAATTTGAAGCCATAGATGGAGGGGCAGTTTCATTTCTGGATATTGCTTTCGGGTCAAAATCAGCTGTTGGATGATTTAGACAACCATTCCTCGTCACTCATCCCACTGGATTCTAGATGTATGAATCAAGATGAAATGGAAGAATCTGTGGTAAGGAATGCATCGATATCAATCTCGTTTCTCTGTCTCAACCAACTAACCGCAACGCGGACTCGCCAGGGTTTTTGATTCAGCAAGAGCTTTTGTAAAGCAGTGGAAGAGATACCACCGCAGCCTGTGACTGATTCTGTCAATTCTAAGCCGCTATTCCATGCCAAAATGGAATGCTGAGAATTATAAAAGCATGCCCGCATCCCGACTTTGGTTGCAAGTATTCGTTATAGATGATCAAGGCAAGGAAACTGCAAGTGCAATGAGTGCCATTCTCGTAGGAGTGTACACTCCTGCTTTCTCATCATCCAAGCACATCACTGCTGGTTTATCTTGATTTTTAATGTACATTGGGAGGACCTCTATTTGTTTTCTTCTATGGAGCAACATCTTCTTTTCCCTCATTTTGCTTCTTTTCTTCCAAAGACTTCTTAATTATTTGGATGGAGAGGAATGAATTATATCAGCAGATGGCTACGCTATAATATCGGTCTCCTCTCCTATTAGACAAAAGAAGTTCATCCCTCTCTGGTACTGTTAGAGGGTTCAAGGATAGAAAATTTTGGCTTGCCATGGTTTCTATCTTCTATATTTACTAAGATGCTATGGTTTTGGTCATGCAACATCAGAAAATGGGCATTGCCAGAATGTGGCATGCGTGGTTGGAGCATACAGACTCCATCAGCTCCATTTATCAAAGAAGAGCAAGGCTACTCCCATTATTATGGCAATCACATCTTTTCTGCGTATTTGTTGTCACACCAACCTTCTATTAATTTATGGCTTATTCGCCAAATGTTCTGGCTGTCGCCTGCATACTACAGGAAAATGAGACGCTTATGACATCAAATGAGGACAACAAAGCTAGAATCGTGAGAGGAGCACCACTAAAGTATTCTCTTTGATGTTATTTCATGATAATTAAGTTCGTGGATATTGACAAGAAGAGCGCTTCTATTGGCATGTTTGATCATTTCACTACTACAATTTGAAGGTAAGAAATAAATATATATGCTCAGTGTAATATTTGTAAATTTTCAATTTTATCATTAGTTGAAGTGTTTTGCGCATGTACAGATATGTTCCGTCTTTTGGCAGCTTATGGAGTTGGACCCACATTTATCGCCGGCTCCTGCACAAGAGTACCACAGCTATTTCTTGGTTGCAGCTATTTTTGCTTTGAAGATTGATTTGATGTGAGCTTCCATGTTCCATTATGATGATCAATGAGTAGATGGTTAAAACCTCAAATTAGAGCTTCTTAGCTTAATTTTCAATGAATTTGTAGGGCCTGTTCATCTCTTGATTGGTACTTGATCAAATAAACCTCTGTATAAAATGTACTGCCTTTTCATTGCTTGTCAACCAAATTAGACTTCGAGTTTGTTAATCCTATCCACTACAATACTGAAGGCATCATCATTGATCAATTCCAATTTGGATTCTATATTTGTCTCTGTGGTTGTTGACTTTGATTTTATCTACTTGATGAATTGCGCTACCTCATCCTGTTTAAACACTTTTAATATTGTTAAAACAGGAAGGAGGTTTTTATCTTCCATTATTATTATTGATTATTATTATTATTATTATATATATATATATATATATATATTTGTTTATGAGTCATGCGGTGGAGGGTGTGAAGTTAATAACACATTATTATTATTTAAAAAATTAAAAATAAAGTTTTTTTTTTTAATTTATTTTTGGTGAATTAAAAAAAATTAGAAAAATACGTCTCTCTCTAGTTTATAATTTGTTATGCTCAATCAAACTGAAATCTGGTATGCATAGATTCATAATTGTTAGGATCACCCAATCACGAGGTGCCATATATCAAACAGCTCACGTCACGACTCAACACCATCAGCAGTAAAAGTCCATCCATTTTAACGTCAAAGTTTCTCAAATCTGCACCTTGCTTCACTGGAAAATAAGAATATTTAAAAATAAATATGGACTCTACCTTTGAGTGGAGGGTAGTGCTTATTCATCTTTCCTTCCATTTTTCTTTGATGAAATTCTCTATAAATTATAATCAAATTAGAGCATTGATGCATATGACAGAAACGCCCAATTTCTGCTTTTTGTTATTCCGTTCGAGTCGGTGATCGTCCTTCCCAAACGCCAGCATCATCGTCCTATAGTGTCCATGGGAATCCTCGGAAAATCTCAGCGTTAACCAACTCGACTCGTTCAACTCGAAGGTATCTCCATATCAACTCAATTCAGTGAATTCAACTCATGTACTGTAGATTAGATGCTATCAGATATCAATCACCACAATCTCGCTGCTAGGGTTTTGTTCTCGATTCGTTCGCGAGCCCTGAGGAGATTCAGGGAGATGAGGTCTCAGATGGATGATCTTCACCAGTTCGGATGGCTCTTCGCTCTCCATCTTCCACTAGAAAACCAGGTACGCTGTCGTTGCTAGTCTATACTCGCTTCAAGGCATTCGTTGCTGATTTGTTCTGAACTTCCTGTTTTGCAGCAAATAGTCAACAGATGACTACTTTGAGAGCGTCTGAGAAAATTCTCTTTTTGAGGTTTCTAGTTGTCCTCGTTTGTTTTCTTTTGATTCATGAGCAGCATTGATGAGTGCGTGTTTTATCTGCAGAGAAGGTGTTTGGGATGATGGTCTGTTGAAACAGCCGAAGGAGCTTCCATCAATAAAGTTGGGCATGGTTTGTTTTCATCTGTTAAGAGTCTATGATTTAAAATGGATTTTCTTATACTGGTTGCTTCATTGTTTGTGGAGTTCCTATATTGTTTTTCTATTTCTTATCTTATGTGTGTCTCTTTGTTTTGTTCTAGCTTTGCATGAAATTGATCCCGTGTTCAAGAAGTTCTCACATTCAGACAAAATTTCGGCTTGCTCTTGTCGCTGAGCAGTAAGAGGCCAGTGATTATTCAGTCCATGTATATTTTTAAGGTAAATTGACTAATCTGACTATTTGTTAGTTTGATAGTCTTATAGTTTGTAGTTAATCCATAAAATCCTGCAGAATAGACAAATCTAATCGAGTTAATGAAAGAAGGTAAATTTTGAGAAAGATTTTTAGGAATATTAATCACTGAAAAGATGGGATACTGTGGCACTGATCATGAGCTGGCAAATAGGTAATAAAGGCAGTTTGTTTTAAACAGTTAATGGCTTCAATTCTTAGTGAAAACAAAACTGCTAGTTTTAAAGAAGATATATGCATTTGTTTTTATGCCGGTGACACAAACTGTTCCATTAGCAGTTGTAAAAATCTAGTTTTGATGATTTTCGGGCTTTTGAGAACCAGAGATATCCTTAATTACTCTTTTATTTAGTAAATTTTGTATTTATCCTGAGCTATTAATGTGATTTTTGTATGAGCACAAGTTGTGAATGTAGCTCATGTTACTTTTGCATTGCAGCAACCAGGCATTGGTGGGGAAGTTGTTCCAGACCAGGATACCTTTTCTTCGTGACAGAGCCTCCATCATGCACAGGACTTTATTAGCATTGAAGATGCAACTATTGTTAACGGTTGCCTTTGGGCAATCTAGAGTCTCCCACAAGAGTAGTCTTTCCTTACTTGGATTGGCATTTATTTCTGCTTTGTCTGATATGATCCCTCCTCATTTATGATTTTTGTTCTTTTTGCCATTAGATGGCCTAGTAAGAAAAAGTTCATACGAGATAAAGATGGGTGCACTTTGATCATCCTTCGCCATCATATGATATTAAAGAATTTGTGCCACTAGAGGTGAAAGCAGGCTCTTTTGTGGTGATACATGGTGATCTTGTGCATCAAAGGTGATGCATCATTTCTGTATAATTGAATTTCAACTCAATCAAGTTCTCATTGAGTATCAATTTTGCAGCTTTTGAAAACACCACCTAGTTCAAGACATGCTTTTAGCCTGCATGCGGTGGACACTCGACAGATGTTCATGGATCAAGGACAATTGGTTGGGCTCTTTTAATCCATCCACCGATGCTATTGTACTATTTTACATAATAACTTTGGAATTTATGAGGCTCAGAAGATGGCCATCAATCGGATGACCAGATCTCATTACCAGTATTGAAACTAAAACTCTTCAATTTACCACAGAGAGAACTGAGAACTTCCTCAATAGTATGGATGGGAACAATGCCCATACTTCTGACTTCCTGCTTCACCCTTGATCTTAATCTTGATTATCTTTACTCTTTCGTGCTGGCACTTTCTTTTCATGCCAAAATATTGGTTCTTTGACACACCATCACATTTATTGTATTTTAAAATGTCACTACACTGATGTTCCTGTGACATGAACAATGGCTTAAACGTATCTCCTGTCTCAACACATACGCAATACATTGGACAGGTTGCTACAAAATACTCAGTTGATGTGTTTTGGCATTTTGCTCATCTTTTTGTTTTCACCCTCTAGTCTAAATACATAAGGAAAAATACGTCATTCATTGTGGACCAGGGATGACTGTTGGTTCCTTCTAAATGCATCACTATACCCATTGTTCACACCTTGCTTATGCTTTTTGAGTTTTTAAATTTGAAGCATGATGATCTGAGAGATCATTCATATATCCAGAATACATTCAGATGGTTAAATATACAACATGAATCCCCGCATATGTTATTGTGGGCTGACATAGTTTTGCAGCTGTTGATATAATTAGCTCTTTGGCAGCAAGAAATATGGTTATGAACGTTTCTTTCTAGTAACAATTTGATTTACCTTTTCTTGATATTCTGTGATGTACTTTTCCAATCTGATTTTACTTTTGCATGGCCTACTTGTGTATATATTTCAGTAACATTTCTTGGCTTCTGAATTAATTCCCTTTGTATTTTGTCAGGATTCAAAGAAAGGTTGATCCAGAACCCCTCATGTCTCTTAATTCGTGTGTCGCAGCAGCAGCTCAGCATCAGCATCAGCATCCGCATCCACATGCTAGTTCTGTTCAAAACTGAAGAACCATCTCCGGTGTTTATTTAATAACAGATATACTGCTTATGATCTTCCATGTAATCACACGCTCAATGGAGGAATTCTGAATAAATGCCAAAACCAAATACACACAAACACACAATTAGATGTATCTTTGATATGTTTCAGGGACTGAATAGTTTGAGCTAACGTAAGTAAATGGTGCAATATATCAGTTGAAATTATTTGTGAATTAAAAACCAGAAAACCCAAAAAGCTTCTAACCGTCAACAAAAAGTTAGTACTTTTACATTGATAACTGATTTATATCTATTCAAACATGGATTTTTGGCAATAAAACAATAATACCCAACAAAAAACCAAAGTTGAGGATGTGAATATGCAGTTTGTATATATATCTCTATTTTTTTAAAATATTGTAATATATATATATATAATATGTCAATTGCCGACGTTTTAACAGTATCAAATGAAGAGAGAGAGAAAAAAAAAAAAGGGTATTTTACGTGTGTTGGATTTTTCATCAGCACAGTAATGTTTATAAATATTATTGTGCATTTAAAATCAAATCCAATAAAATACGTTAATTGTGGCAGTTGGCGATAATGTGAAGAGACAAATAGTAACAGGTAGTTTATTTGTTGGCGGTTCAATTTCCAACAATAATGTGGATAATCATCACCCTTGCTCTACTGTGGTGCATGATGCGATTTTTTATTTTTATTAATTACAGAAGGCATATATATATTATTATTCGAAGGTAATCAGTATGGTAATTCTTAGCTAATCTTGCTTAGAGCTGTATGGTCAATCAATCCACTAGTTGACATTATTCTTTGTTGGAGCATGACCTACTTGGACAAATATATATATATATATATATACATGCGAGGTAATTATAGTTGCAAATTTATAAATTTTTTAATAAAAGAGAAATATTTAATTTTAATACATAAAAGAAAAAAAGGAACATTGAAACTAGCACATAGATGTAAAAGGCTCATTGGCAACCTCCATTTCCTTCCGCCAACGACCTTGACTACGTTGAGAGACAGTTTAAACATCGAGCTAACCTCATCGGCTGAGATATAGCTCAATTTTCACCGACGACACATTTTTGAGTTTCGATCAGCCAGTCAGATCTACTGCCTCGCACCCACTGCCGAATCGCGGCCTTTATCCCCACCTGTTTCACCCGAGATCGCAAGCATCTCCTGCCTTAGCGTCGCTCACCTCGCCCTCTTTCCAAAAACCTCCATTTCCTTCCGCTCACTGCTTTCCTCACTGTATGTATTTTATTCCTCACTGATCTCTCTCTATCTTTTCAATCTTTCCTCTTCCTTCAATTGCTTCTAGTTATCAGCTGCTGCTCACCATCACTGTGCTTTCTCAAGTTTGACAAGGTCACCGATTTCCGCAGGTAATTCCAATTTCATGCCCATCCAATTGGAATCTTTTTCCCCTTTTTCCACTGTATTATGGAAATTGTTTCCACACTTATGAAATTGCCATCAATCGGAAAGACATGTCATGTTTTTATGAGAACAAATATAGGAATGAGAAAAATGCTTAATCTATCAAACATGGTTTTTATGGTATTTGTTTTCTCTTATTAGGATTATTGTCTTCCTCTTTTCTATAAGATTTTCTATTATATAAATTATATACATATATATATATATATATACTCAATATTGGGGGAGTGTTGTTTAAAGGTTGATCTCAAGTGTTTGTTAATCTTTTCCACAGGTTGCTCTAATTTTGTTGTACTTGCTATAGTAACACTCACTTTTGAAGGCATCATGTGCATCTCAGACAGGTAACATTTATAAGATGTGCACAATATTGATATATAACCATGTCAAGTTATTTGGCCAAAGAAATGTCTACATTTCACCCTTAATCTCATTACAACAATTTTTCACTACTAAAAATCTCTCACTTATAATCTTTTTCAGATTGTACTGACATTGTTTGTTGTTATATGGGGACTCCCCTCGGTGATGGATTTAAAACAAAAAGTGCTTCACTTTATTAGAGAATTCGCTAAGAATTACATTGAATGACTAGGCCTTTTTAAAGGCTCGGACTCCATAACTAGAAACAAACTTTTTAAAGATAATCATTAATTTAAACTAAACTAATGAAGATAAGATAACACAAGATCTCTAAATGATAAGCTTTTATCGATTTGGGATTATTACTAACATCCCCTTAAACCAAATCAGAAGACTAGCCATGCCTAAACTCTTCTTTAGCTTAACAAATGAATCAAATTTCGAGGTTTAGTGAGGATATCAAGAACCTCGGTCCTCTCGATTTGCAATAGAAAACTTCAATCTCTTTTTTTGTTGACTTGATCTCTAAGAAAAATGAAATCTCATGTCAATGTGCTTGCTTTTTCCCATGAATGCCCTGGATGTTTGGTTAAATTTATTGCAGTAAAATGTTGTCCACAAAGATTTTTTTGTAGGACTCGTAATTGAACCTCGAATTTGATTCATCACATTCCTCAACCAAATTGCTTGACATGCACAAGAAGTCACGCAACATATTCTCGCTTCACAAGTAGATAAAGCCACAATGGATTGTTTCTTAGATGACCAAGATATTGTCGAGAGCCAAAGTTGAACACATATCCAAGAGTGCTTTTTCCTATCATCCCCGATCACCCGCCCAGCCACCGCCGAGTATCCCACAAGCTCATTCTTGTTAGAAGATTCATAGAATAAGCCATGATCTAGTGTGCCTTTGATATAGCGTAAAATTCTTTTAGCCACATGAAAATGAGATTGTCTAGGTCTCTCCATGTACTTGCTAATTAATCCAACACCATAAGAAATATCAGTCTAGTATGTGATAAAAACCTCGAGACTACCAACAATACTCTTAAAGTATATTGATCAATCACCGAGTCTTCTCCTTCCTTGAATAATTTGGTACCAACCTCTACGTGAGTACGCATGGATTACAATCAAGCATCCGAAATTTATTTAGGATGTCTCGCTGCATATTTTTGTTGATGAATGAAAATTCCATTTTTATTCTGAATTACTTCCAAGCCCAAAAAATATGACATATGACCAAGATCAGTCATCTCAAATTCTGAAATCATAGTTTTCTTGAATTCCTTGATCATATTTTTGATTGTTCCCTCATAAAGATAATATCGCCAACATAAAGACAAACAAATAATATGTCACCCGAATCAAGTAATTTTCACATATAAAGCATGCTCACTTGGACACTTTTAGAAGGTCAGTTAGCTTGAAAGAAATCATCAATCCGCTTATTCCATGCTCTTGGGGCTTGTTTGAGCCCATATAATGCCTTCTTGAGTTTATATACTTTTTTTCTCGCATTTCTTCTTTTACAAACCCCGCCGGTTGCTTGACATAGACTTCTTCCTCAAGAGGACCATTAAGAAAAAGCCGACTTGACATCCATTTGGTGGATATTCCACCTATTTTGAGCAGTACCAGTAGCAACAATTAATTTAATCTGCTTTCAATTCTAGCAACAGGGGAAAAATACCTCTTGATAATCAACTTCAAAGACGCTGCTCATAGCCTTTTGCTACCAATCTTGCCTTTATATCTTTCTATCCGACCAGCTGGCTTTGATTTTTTTGTCTTGAACACCCACTTCACATCAATTGCTTTCTTTCCATATGGTAGATTGGTTAGCTCCCAAGTTTTATTTTTTCTATTGCTTTTTATTTCTTCCTTCATGGCATTGATCCATTTCTCATTTCTAATAGCTTCTTCAAATTTGATAGGATCACAATCGCAAAACAATGCATAGTGAACTAGTTCTCCATCATTGTCAATAGCATTATCGTGAATTACCTCAAAGTTCCTTAGCCAAGAAGATGGTTGTACATTCCTCCTTGATCTTTGAGCTACAACTCCAATTTGATCTTCATTTGTAACAACTTCTACATCTTCAACTGAGGTAGTTTCTTCTTCAAGGATAGAAATCTTTTGTGAATTAGCTTCAAGATGATCACTCCAATTCCATGATCCACTTCGCCAAAGATCACATCTCTACTAACAAGAAATTTCTTTGTGATTGGGTTAAATAATCAGATCCACCAAGATGGCCAGTGCTTGTATCCAACAAACACGGTCTTCTCCTCCTCGCTCATCTAGCTTTGTTCTTGTTTCTCCGGTACATGGGCATATGCAATTGAACCAAACACCTTGAGATGTTTGACACTTGGTTTGAATCCACTCCAAGCTTCTTCGTGGGTAACATCTTCTAATTTTTTGGTTGGTGATCTGTTCAATAAATAAACAGAGCATGAAACAAAGATCAGCCCCAAAGATAGTTAGGCATACCTTTGGCCTTAAGCATGCTCCCTAGCCATGTCCATGATTGTCCCTATTTCTCCTTTCAAAGAATTCCGCTGTGTTGAGGAGTATAACGGATAGTGACTTCATGTTCAATTCCATGCTCGCACAATACTCAAACTAAATCATTAGACATGTATTCACCACCACCATCGCTCTTAAGATCCGAATTGAATGCCCACTGCTTTTCAACCAAAGGCTTTGAAATTTTTTTAAAAACTCCAAACACTTCAGATTTTTTTGTCGCACAAAAATACACCCAGATTTTTCCCGTCAGAATCATCAACAAAAAGTAAGAAAAATATCGATTCCCACCAATGGATGGTGTATTCATGGGTCCGCACACATCTGAATGCACAACTTCTAGAGGGTGAGAAGCATGCCGCTATTCTTAGTTGAAAAGGAATTTCTATGTCGCTTCTCAAGAATACATCCTTCACGTAATCTGTTCGTAGATGATCCAAAGTAAAGGCAATCCATTCACCATGTTCTTTTGAGCAAGCAATTTCAAACTTCTAAAATTCAGATGCCCAAATCTGAGATGCCATAACCATGATGCATCCTTAATAATAGCACTAAAGCAGTGATATATATCAGTTCTTATGTCAATGCGAAACATTCTGTTTTTTGACATAACTGAATTAAGGATGACATTGCCACTTCTGTCAAGAATGGTTAAATGACCATTCTTCATCTCCATGCGATATCCTTTTTCAAGGAGTTGTCCCATACTCAGCAGGTTGTTTTTCATCCCTGGCACATAAAACACATCTGAGATAAATTGATGATCTCCATTCTTCAATTGTATCAAGATTCTACCTCTGCCCATAACAGGAATGATGCTATTATCTGCAAACTTAACAACTTTTTGTACTGATTCATCTAAATTCACAAAAAGCTCTTTTTTACCACTCATATGATTGGTGCATCCTGTGTCAAGATACCAAGTGTTGAAGTTATAATCTTCTTTGTCATTTGAAACCATTAGTAGTGCATGGTCTTCAAAGTCCTCTTCTTGTGCAAACTGAACTACTTCTACAGATTTCTTGTCTTGAGATACTTCAGCATAGCTTTTGTTTTTGTTAAATCTGCACTCATTTGCATAATGACCAAATCGATTACATGCAAAACACTTAATGTTGTTTTTATCATACCTTCCTCTTCCTCGTCCATGGCTTCTTTGGGAATATCTACCTCTTCCTCTTGCACCAAAATTACTTCTTGTTCCATGTTCATATTTCTTATGCACAGCTTGATATCTGTTGTTTCCTTTAGCTTCCTTTTCTTGTTCTGATTTGATAGAAAGTTGAGCTTGAAAAGCCTTTTCAAGAGGTTTTTCTGAGAACTTTGCATTGATGCGTTGTTCATATGCTTCCAAAGAGCCCCACAACTCATCAACATCATGTCGAAAAGGTCTTTTGACTCCTCAATGGCGTGAGTAATGGGATCAAACTGCTGTGACCGTCTCGCAAGATCTTCTCCACCAATGTTTGCTCTTCGACTTTGTCTCCATTGAGTCGCATCTTATTTGCCAAGGCCTCGCACTCGAGATGTATATTCTGCCACAGTGTCTGTGTTCTCCATCTGTAGCAACTCAAACTGCCTTCTAAGAGTTTGAAGTCTCACCTTCTGAACTCTTTCAACACCTCTCAGGATTTTTGCAAGAATATCCCACGCCTCTTTTGCAAAGATCCGCACATGCCTATCTTCTCAAAAAAATCTCATCATTAACTCCTTGATGGATGTAATAGAGAGCCTTCCGATCTTTCTTTCTCGCTTCCTGTGAGGTCTGCCTTTTGAGCTTCAGCTTGATTGTTCTCCAAGGAAGGAACTCCATTTTCAACAACAAAGAAGAACTTCTTGAAAAATCAAACAACACCTTCATCTGCACACTCCAACGATTGTAGTTCTTCCCATCTAGAGTAGGAAGAATGGGATTAATTGTGTCACTGCTAGGATTCGCCATGGCTCGATGCCGATCCGATGGATTTAAAACAAAAAGTGCTTCACTTTATTAGAGAATTCGCTAAGAATTACATTGAATGACTAGGCCTTTTAAAGGCTGGACTCCATAACTAGAAACAAACTTTTTAAAGATAATCATTAATTTAAACTAAACTAATGAAGATAAGATAACACAAGATCTCTAAATGATAAGCTTTATCAGATTTGGGATTATTACTAACATTCGGTTGGGAATATTTTTACTAATGAGGTATGCCTTCACCTTTCCAATTTGCGAAACTAGTACTGTTTTATATGACTTTGATTGTATTCCTACATACTGAAGTTCAAATGTAAAATCTTAGTACTTTCTTGGTCATAAACAGAATCTTAAAATGGGGAGAAGATCGTCGTCTTGATAAAATACGTAATAATTTTGGAAAGTTGGTATTTTTTTGGACATTTCAGGTTTGTTTGCTGCAATGTATTATGGTATTAGTTTTCTCAGAAAGCCAATAAGCAAGATTGTCTTATCTACCTAATTTTTATGATAGGCTGCCTGGGTATGGACAGTGAGCTTGCCTCTCACAATTGTTAATTCTAGTGACAAAAATCCCCCTGTTCAAGCCCTTGATGTTATTGGCTGGATAATGTGGTTCATTGGCATAACCATTGAAGTAATTGCTGATCATCAGAAGTTGTTCAAAAATTCTCCGAAAAACAATGGGAAGTGGTGTAATGTGGGTATTTGGAAATATTCTCGGCATCCAAATTACTTTGGTGAAGTGAGTTAATCAATCTCATTTCTGAATTTCTTATTGTTTTCATTTGCATGGACCTCTATGTTTATATTTGCAATTAGCTCGTGGTAAATCTAGGAGAAACTAGAAAGTGAAAAATACGATTTCATTTTGAAATCACGAATGGAATGTATTCACTGGTATGACTCATTTTTCGTCGCTATGATGCATATAGATTCTCCTTTGGTGGGGAGTTTTCGTGGCTTCGACACCGGTTCTCAATGGCGTCGAATGGCTTGTGATAATTGGTCCTATATTTCTGAAACTTCTTCTGTTGTTTATCAGTGGCATTCCGCTTCTTGAGGTTTGTCTTTGACACTTGGTAAGCTTGTCCTGATGATGTATATCAACCATGTCCCTAAATTTATTTGTTAGTGCAAAGCAGAAACCAGCAGATAAGCGTTATGGTGCTTCAAGAGAGTACCACGCATACAAAAACACAACTAGGTTTGCTTTTCCTTATTTTAAATCTCTTGATTCATGTTTCTTCTGTCAGTTGAGAGAATGGAGTGTTTAATAAGTTGTCGTTACCGTAACTTGCAGCCCTCTGATTCCATTGCCACATGCTCTTTATGGAAATTTGCCTGCATGGTTCAAAGCAGCTTTCCTTTTCGAGTTTCCGATGTATACTCAAAGAAACCTCAAGGATAAGTCAAGTTAATTATGTTGTATCTATCAGGTTCGAAAAATGTACAAGGCATCTGCACTTATGTGTCTTTCTCCGCCTTTTTGGCATGAGATGAAGTTAACAAACTAGTATGATGTATCAAAATCAATGATTTATCTGTAAGAGCTTTCACTGCACTGTAAAATTTCCTGCATTCATTGATATATTCCAGGTAAAATTTACCGAATTGCAGATGTAACAAAACATTGAACAACACTTGATGTAAAGAATGTAATCTATAACATCCTAGTCTTGTCAAAACTATGATCAGTGCAACTGGTGTTGCGGACCTCTGGAGAAAGCAGCTTCTGCATCAACTCCTTTAACCTCTCGGCCCCTGGGCCTGGCCGAAACACCGTGTCATTGCCTCTGAAGGAGCAGGGGTCTGCACCACCATCCAACTCCCCAATGCACCAAGCACCAGGGGTAAACCGCCCTTCAGAACGTCCCAAGAGCTCCCGATCAATCTTGTCTAAAACTGGATCATTCTTTGCAAACTTCCGAGCGAACGGTGCCCCACTCTTGACCATCTGGCTGAAATCCTTGATGGTAAGGGAAAGTGGGTGCTGTTTCGGAGGGTTGCCCCAGGCAATATAGTGCAGGTCATGGCTGATTGTGGTGTTTTGGAACTCATTGGAGTTGCAGACAACGGTGTGAAAATAGCCTTCAGGAGACGAGACAAAGTTCACGTAGTACATAAGGATGATTCGGGGAAGATTATCCCATCCCCATATACAGTACTCCAAGAACGGTCTTGCGAGCATTACCCATGCAGAACCTAATGAAGAGGGATGAAGAGATTGTTGTCAAAACATGTGTTTTGAATTGAAGATGAGAAAATGCCTGTTCCTGGTTAAATACAACCAAATGTGTCATCTGAAATATTAGTTACCAGTGAATAACTTGAAAGCTGCCGGTAGCTCTCGGCGTTCATTGGTTACGACAATGTCAAACTTTTTGGACAAGTATAGACCCGGGTCAATTATTATCGGTCTTGCTCTCTGGTTTCTGCATGTCAGAGCCATGCCAACATTGTAAAAAAAGAGAGTAGCAGAAAAAGGAAATGCTGATGCAAGTGTCTTTTGTGAAGCTTACACTTTCCATCCAGTGCTCTGAGTGTGTTCAATGAAATTGAGATCCCTCGGCAGCGCTGAGAAAACATGCAGCAAATCTGCAGCATATTTACAGCAGAGAATGGAATTTTTTTTTTTGGTTAATAAATGTATGAAAATACAGTAACTATTAAGAGCAATCATTCCATTTATGCAACATACGTTCAAGATTCAACAGAAGCAAAACAAACAGGATGCTTCAACTCAGAAATTGCACAAAGTATCTACAGCCTTAACAAAGACCCTCCCAGAGTTCATATGGGAACAATAAGAATAAACAATGGAGACTAGCATAGATCCCGTTGAGAACAATCTCACATTTCATGTTATTAATGTAGCCAATCTGAACCTTGGTATCAATAAAACCTACTCCATTCAGGGCGAAAATATAACTTCGAGGTCCTGTGACTCACAGGAAAACGGATGAATGATTATTATGGACATGAATTTCGAGTTTGAAACTAAAGTTCTTTGAATACATCATAATTAAAGTCCAATATTAACACAAGGAGTTCTGAAAATGAGTTGAAAGCTTCTACGTGGTCATCCTGTACAAACCAATCAAAGCATATTGGGACAAAGAGATCTAGCTAAGTTATGTAAACTTTTCAGAATGAAATTTATCAGCATGCTAAAAAGCACAACATAGACTAGAAAAATTCAATCAAAGGATTAAGTGTGAGAAGTAACCATCTTGTGTCATAAGAGGATAATCCGAAGCACTGAGGTTTATAAACCAGTCCCATTTTGCGCTCTCCTTCAAAAGAATGGCAATGGCATGGAGTGTGCACGCAATCATCGTAGGCCCCTTGTAGGTAACCAAATTGGCCTTAGCAATCACCCTCACATTCTCAACTTCACTGAACATCGGATCATCCTTGACATACATAGACAAGTCTATCCTCTCTCGTGGCGGAGCTTCCAAATCTAAATGAAGAATGTATTGATTCCTTGGATGATATATAGCTTGCAAAGTTCTTCGCATCCTCAAACTATCACCCTTTGTGCCAGTAATGAGGTAGGCAATTCGCGGAGCTTCCGGTTCTGAATCTAATGGCAACTCCAAAGATTTATTTGATTCGGTTTCTTCAAAGTAGCCAGTTGACTCCTCCAAACTACTGAAAGAAATGAAATCAAATGACAGGGAGTCGCCATAATACGAAGGAGAGAAGAGCCCGAAAATGGTGGCCAAGCAGAGAGACAGTGAGACTAGCAAGCTTGCCAAGAAGGGGAGGAGCCATCTTTTATCACTAAAAGCCCTACCAGGGTGAAAAATCCCATTCTTTCTCATACTTCACTAAAACAATCACTAACTCAGGATCTCTGGATAAAATTCAAAGCTGTACTTCTTAAAGAACACTCATTCCAGCTCTAATTCCAAATTTGATAGCTTTCTCAAAACAATTTCAAAATTCCTTCTCAATCAAGAGAATCACCAGCTGATTACCACCAAAAAAAGAGAAATCAAAATCTAACCAAGCCAAAGTTTGGAACTTTCTCACTAAGATGCATACAAATTAAGAAAAATTTCTTCAATAAAGCAAATCCCATCTGAAATTTGGGCCAAATAGATTCAGATCCAAATAAAATCCACAAAAAAAAAAGGAGAAAAAAAAATCCTCCTTTTCGTTAATGAAAGACGAAATCAAAGCTGAATACCTCAATCGGATAAAAAGGAAAGATTTTGCACGAAAGGAAGCAACCTTGTTGCAGATCCTCACTTGGAAATCACCGATCAAAGAGAAATTTCTCCAAAAAAGAAACGAAAACAGGCGCACTCCGAACTCCACAAAGCTTCAAAGCGAAGCTGATAGTGTCCGTTGCGTAGGAAATATAACCTTCTATTTTAATATGCAACAAAATTCATTGTTTTTTTTGTTTTTTTGTTTTTTTTTTTTTGCACATTTACCCCTAAACTTTAACTAATTATTTTCAAATGTATTGCATATATTTAATTTATGTTTCTTTAAGTCTCAAATTTTTAAGTAATAAATTTTTAAATTGGTTTAATTTATTGATTTCAAGATGTTATGAAAGAGCACGGCTTCAAGTACTTCATTTTGTCCCAATTGAATGGATAAAATTAGTGCTAATGATAAAAGAGAATTTTTTTTTTAAATAGTAAAAGACAATTCTTAGATAATGT
This sequence comes from Dioscorea cayenensis subsp. rotundata, assembly GCF_009730915.1. Classification (NCBI taxonomy): domain Eukaryota; kingdom Viridiplantae; phylum Streptophyta; class Magnoliopsida; order Dioscoreales; family Dioscoreaceae; genus Dioscorea; species Dioscorea cayenensis. The sequence continues at coordinate 29,557,383 of NC_052489.1, read as the reverse complement.
GATGGAAACTTGCTAGTTATCTTAGTTGAATAATGTGGTCCATCCAAGTGGATTTATTTCGGTATTTAAAATTTTATTTAATAATTAAATTAGACTAAAGCGAATTACAAGGGAGTTTGGTGAGAGGGATCTTTCTTTAGATGTAATTACATAGAAAAAATAATATATATTATCTTAACACTTTTATCTAACAACCACCACCACAATAACATTAACATGTTGGCAAGCAAACCAAGAACTCGTTTACATTCATAATTAAAAAGTGTCTAAAAACATGAGTTGATTAACGTATCAAACTATATTGTTTCACAGATGCCCTAAGAGAGACGGTCTATTTGTTGAATTTGAACATTAAAATAATAAATAAATAAATAAAATTTTTAGTACGCTTGAAGTGATCAAACTTTATCTGAAACCAGATCAAAATTTGCAGAAACAGTAAAGCATTTAGCGATTAAAATAACAGAGGATTATAAGCCGAGAAGGGATCCTTCTCATTTCACTATCACTTTGCAATTAGAATAAACCATCTAGCATCCTGTGTTAACTAAAAATATATTGCAACTTTCTATTTTCTTACTATTTCTGGAAGAACGATTAAGGATGTTTGTAAATGAAAACAATTTTTAACATAGAAGAATTTCAAACAATTCTTAACTGTGGTAAACTAGGAATATTCCCGAAATATTTGTTGTAGTTTGGATCAGTCTAAACATCTAAGACAAGGATGTATTTGCATATATGATGAGAGTATCATGCAAGGGGTAAATATGACTACAACCCTTTAAGAACAATACTTTCATGGTCCAAAGAAAAAAAAATTCAACATATTCATTCTCAAAAGAGCATCTATGGCTAATCGGATTTCATTTCTCACTGAATGACAGTGATCAATATGTGTATCATTAGCATTCAATGAAGCATTTAGTATCATGCAAGGAGTAAATAAAAAAAATGACTACAACCCTTTAAGAGCAATACTTTCATGATCCAAAGAAAAAAAATTCAACATATTCATCCTCAAAAGAGCATCTATAGCTATTCGGATTTCAATTCTCACTGAATGATAGTGATCAATATGTGTATCATTAGCATTCAATGAAGCATTTAGTTGTGTGTAAATACAAGAACCAACCGTAGTTTTATTGCATTTAATCCCTTTTGCATGCTTGCCTGTAAATTCCGCATAAAATAGAGTCAATAGTTGAGGAAGGATGGACATAAAACTTGTTTATAACTTTATATTCTTGGAAAACACAGTTACAATCATAGTAACATCAATAGGACTCAGATAACTTAAGCCAAACCAAAGAAGATAAAAAAATGGTATGTTTAATTACTTGAATGGATCGATCCTCCATGAGGATATAGTTGGATAGGGATGCGAAAAGAATAAACATATTTTTTGAGTGTTGATTGACATAAATGAAGAGACGTGATATAAACATTTTTTTTTGTTAATATCGAGTATGAAATGACTTTTTATTTACCACACTTAATTAATTATAAGATTTATTTTCTAAAATATTTTTTATAAATTATAAATTATTTTTTATAATAATTTTAAATCCTAAATTAACATTTTTCTTTAGAAATTTTTATATTTTTTTAAATTTATTAATTATTTTTTATAAATTAAAATGAAAAATATATGGGGTAAATCTCCATCCAGCCAAATCCCTAAACCAAGCACCGTTACTATCAAAACTGAACGACGATACTGTAATTACTTTGAGCAACATAAACCAATCCCTAAACCAAACACCGCTACTATCAAAACTAAGAACAACGATACCGTAATTACCTTGAGCAACATAAATATGAATATGATAAGGAAGCGATCAAATAACATTATGAACTAGAGTTAGCTCATCAATATCAAGGTCATATGCATTACACTCAAGAAGTAGTCCATAGCATAAATTGCAACTAACCTGTGAAGCAATTTCATGGTATCAGCGAGTGATTTAAGCCAAGAAGGGAGTCTTCTCATTTCTTGTGTTAACTAAAATTATGTTGCAACTTTCTATATTCTTCTATTAATGAGAGAACGATCAATGATGTTTGTAGATGAAAGCAATTTTCTTTTGATATAGAAGAATTTCAAACAATTCTTAATTGTGGTAAACTAGAAATACTCCTGAAGTATTTGTCGCAGTTAGGATCATTTCCAAACATCTAATACAAGGATGTATTTGCATATATGATTAGAGTATTATGCAAGGGCTAAGTAAAAAAAGAGGACTATAAGCCTTAAAGAGCAATACTTTCAAGGTCCAAAGAAAAAAAAATTCAACATATTCACCTTCAAAAGAGCATTCATAGCCAATCGGATTTCATTTCTCACAGAATGACAATGAACAATATGTGTATCATTAGCATTCAATGAACCATCTAGTTGTGTGTATGTACATGAACCGACCGCAGTCTTATTGCGTTTAATCCAATTTGCATGCTTGTCTATAAATTCAAGGCCCACACAATGTAAGATATTTGGATCCTTCGTAAACCACCATATGCCATAAATTTGAAATATAATTATCAATAACATATTAGAGCTTATCCAATAGAACTAGTGAGCATGATGAGGATAACAACAGAAATACTGCAGTCTTGATGGAATAACAAGATATCTTTAATTAACAACAATATATGTCAGTATTAAAGACAGACCCATGTGAAGGACAGAATCCCAATATGCCACAAAATGCTGCAAGTATTATTGCGCCACTAGTGGTATCAATACTTGGATGGTTTCATAACAAAAGAAAAAAAGTTTCAAGACCTCATATTATTATATCATACTTAGGTAAGATACCAAAAATTCCTAAAACAAACCCACCAAAAGGGACAAACATAAGAAAATCAACTTATGCAACTGTCTGCAACTGAAAAGGTCAGTGTACTTGAAAAGGAAAGAGAAGCTGTGGAAAATAATACTATACTATCAAAAATAAGTATGCATCAAAGTAAAAATATTATTTCAGATTTTTCTTTTCCACTTTCGATGAAAAACAAAGAGAAGATCCAGGTTATCAAAGGAAGAATTTGTACAGTAGTGATTGCATCCAAGGTTAACAACATGTGGTACTTCCTTAGAATTGAAAAAGAAGATTTCACATAACCAACCAAGCTATAGTGGAAAAATGCTGGGTAGAATTCATAGTTATGGCTATCACTTTAGAAGGATGAGAAGCATATAGTTTGTTCAAGACCAACAAACATATTATTATCCTTCTAAATAATGGAAAATTGAAATTACATAAGGCAACATTTTAGATAATAAAAATAGAAAAGTATTATTTTTAATCATTTTTCATGAAAAACTAGACTGCTAAAAATAGGTACATATACAAAGATAAGGGAGAGCACAACTTCAACAGTAGTTACATTTTGAAGAGACAAGAAGCCTCTGACTTATAACCGTAATATGCCAACTTTGATTTTATCCATCAAAAGCCTATTAAACTTTTGCAACATAAAAGAATAAAAAAATATAGCAACACATAATAACTAGCCCTTTATGAAAAAAAATATGAGCACACTGGTTCATATAAAATACCAATATTAGCAAAAATCTACTATAAAATATAATATCTATGTTACTTCTCACCAATTATGATGTTAGAGAATCAATAGCTTAATCTGAAGTCATTTAGATGTCTTTGATTCTTCCAAGCAACCAGAAGACCATATCTAAGAATAAATTATAACTAAAAACAGATTCACTAATGAAGTTATAGTATATTGGGGAAAATCACTGAGACTAAACTAGCTACCACCTAGCTATTTGAAATATTCTAAAACTAGCTATAATTGCTGGTTGTTGTAATCTATAAAAGAAATTAAGAATACAAAAGCTCATTGCTTAAAGAGAAGTCTATTATTAAGACCATCTTTCAACTCACAACTATAAAATTTTATCCTAAATTTTAAATTTGGCTCTGATACAGTAAATTATACTCCAATCACAAACTTTAAATTTTACCCAAAAAAATATATTATCAGAATATTCTTTATACATCTCATTTTTTTTATTATTACTATTCAATCAAAAAATATTTGAAATTAATTATTTTTAATCATGATTTAATTAAAAATTTATTACAATTTAATATTTACTAATGAAAATAATTTAAAATATTTAACAACTTAAAATATTTTTAATTTATGATTTAATTTATTTAGAAATTTAATTATGAATTTTTTAATTGACTTGATAAATAATAAAATTATTTTTTCATATAGCACAAAAATATTTAACACTCAAACATATCATTGATTATAATTTTAACAACAAAAGAATTGTTTTAATTAAATATTTTACATTAAAAAGTATAGACAAGCATACAACAAATACATAATATTACAACATAATATAGGCAATAGACATCATTTCATCGGTGTTAAGAACCTTCTAAATTAGTATATTGCTCCCACAAACACTCTATTAATGCATTACGAAATGCAACATGAGCTTCTTTGTCTTCAATTTGATTATATCGAAGCACAAAATTTTCAAATTGAGTATTTTCATCTTCGATGATTTCCATAGTTGGTCAAGACATATTTGTCGATTCTACAATCGGTGCGTTGAGATCTCTCTCATACTCAACTATCTGAACAAGCACAAATTACGCAAAAAAATGAGATTTTTTCAATAACCACCTCCTTCGGAACCTCGAATCTCTTTGAAAACTATTTCAACAATCTTAGCGGAAGTGGTGTTGATTTCCCAGAATATTGATATGTTGTTCTAATATTCTTTACTCATCTCATTTTCTGCCTTATGAAAACTTTTTTTTTTTTTTAACATTTACCCCTAAACTTTACCTAATTATTTTCAAATGTATTGCATATATTTAATTTATGTTTCATTAAGTCTCAGATTTTTTAAGTAATAAATTTATAAATTGGTTTAATTTATTGATTTCAAGATGTTATGAAAGAGCACGGCTTCAAGTACTTCATTTTGTCCCAATTGAATGGATAGGATTAGTGCTAATGATAAAAGACAATTCATAGATAATGTGATGGAAAACTTGGTGGGTTATCTCAGTTGAGTAATGTGGTCCATCCAAGTGGATTTATTTCACTATTTAAAATTTTATTTAATAATAAAATTAGACTAAAGCGAATTACAAGGCAGCTTGGTGAGAGGGATCTTTCTTTAGATGTAATTAAATAGAAAACTATATATTATCTTAGAACTTCTTAACATAAATTATATATATACATATATATTTGATTCATCTAACAACAACCACCACAATAACAGAAACATGTTTACATGCAAACCAAGAACTCGTTTACATTCATAATTAAATAGTGCATAAAATATGAGTTTATCAACGTATCGTATTGTTTCACGCTGAGAGAGACATTCTATTTACTGAATTTGAACATTAAGATAATAAATAAATAGATTAATTAATTAATTTTTGTAAGCTGGAAGATCATCAAACTTTATCTGTAAGTTTGTAATCATATCAAAATTTGCATAAACAGTAAAGCATCAGAAGATAAGTCACAAGAGAATAATTAGAATATACAATAGAACGTCTAGCTGTTTACTTAAGGGTGATTTCTGAAACTATGAAAAAGATGGCAGAATTAACAGAGGGCTTGAGAGAAGAGTCTTCTCAGTTTGCTGTCACTTTGCAATTAAACTATGTAAAAGACTGCAGTATGTGTACTTTATAATAGATGAGCTATGGAAACCTGATGTAAAATGACTTAAATCTGAAACTATAAAAAAGAACTCAAGTTGGAGATAAGTAGGAAGAACACCTTTTGATTAAAAGAGAACATCCTATCAAATTCTCAAAAGAACCTGTACTCTGATAAATTTTACACTGAAAAATGCCATAGAAGCATAATGAATCAAGATGCACCAAGAAAATGTGCTTTTCCTTCTCAGTTTAAGGGAAATGAATCACTTACAAACAAGCAAGCATGCACGCACAATGAATGTAGCAGAAAAAGAAAAAAAAATCTATAGTAACTAATAGTCCCAAATTGGTTAATTTAGAAAAAATGGATTTGAATAAATAAACCTAGATTTCTCTATTAGCTTAAACTTTTGGGTTGCATGGAGCCAGATCAACACATATCAAGTAAACATGTTAGAGTAATTAATAGTCTCATATTAGTTAACTTGAAAAATATGAATTTGAATACATAAACATGGATTTCTCATCCAATCAACTTGAGCTATTGACTTGAATCGGACCAAACAATATGCTTGGTTTGCATCTAACAAAAATAATGATAACCAAACAAAACAACAAGCTATTAAAGAAACACAAACACTGTCACACTGGCACTATGTGCATGTACCCACCACTGTATTAACTCAAAAGAATTAAAATGCCATCAGCATTTATTAGTACATAACTAATTTAAAGTGATCTATAGCACATAAGAATTCTTAAAGAATAAATTGCATTTAATAAAGCAGTAAGCTTTGTACAAATATTTGAAAATAGAGTGTAATTGAGCGGGAAAAATTGCTAGAATAAGCATTCATTCATTTGAAGATAATGCCCAAGAGAACATTAACATCATTGCTATTAATAGCAAATGTATTTACACATGAACATCGACAGGAATATTCTGATGTGCATGCCGAAACTATGCTAGTCCTTATTGGTTCCAAAATTGGAATTTTCTGCACTAACCTAAAAATTAACAGACGGAAAAAAACAAGGAATGGATCTATGAGATGCTTATCATGAATTACGAAGTTAGTCAAACACTCAATGCCTAAGGATCATGGTTTTACAAGAGAGTTAGTAGGCACAAATGAAGAACCATTTTGGATGGGTACATTTTTAAGACCATGGTTTTTTAGCCCAGACTGCCGGTGCCTATTTCTACCTTTCCGTCCATTGGAAATGCTAGTGATTAAAGAGTTACCTACAGCACATGTGCTGCTAAATCCCATAAGCTTTAAATCGAACTTTTTGCATGCCAATGATAATCTGCTTTTGTCATCCTCACTCATCGTCTGCATTTGGCATGCTTGCTCTAGAGACAAAATAGCATACAGTTGCAAAGTTTCCAATTCTCGATCAGTGGATTGATTTTTCTCCGCTAAGCCATTTCCTGAACAATTCTTCATGCGGTCGTTCAAGGTAACCTTCATTAGCCCCATTGCTTTTGGATTCTCCATTGATAATGAATCAAACACAAAAGAGAAGTTTCCAAATGCTAAATCAGGATCCCTAAATAGCTCCGCAAGAAGGTCTCCGCATAATTTCAAGTTCTTCTGAGAGCATGCTTTAGCATCCTCATTCACAAACATCCTACTCCTTGAGGCATGAAAAATGCAAGCTGCTTCTCTTAAGCCACTCAAAAAAGCACCATGCATTGTCGCTGGGTATTGCCTAGTTGTGGCCTCTCCGGCAAAAAATAGCCGCTCATTTACATTTTCAGCAAGAATATCATAATCATCACCTGAAGAGCCTACCCTGACATGAGAATACGAGCCATGACAAAGTGGATCACTTCCCCATCTAGTACAAATGGTTTGGATAGGGTCAGGCACGACAATATTTCTCCGCTTGGCAATTGCTGCAAATTCACAAAAGCCAAAAGGACTTGAAGTTAATTCATGCATATTGGTGCCAAATAACTAAACAAAATTGTTTAGACAGCATCATTGCATGCGGTAACCAGAAAAAGCTGATTTTATAAGGAATATTCAAGCAGTATGACGAAATCTGGGCTAGCTGACAAATAAATATAAACAAATACCTCGAAGAACAGCCAGGACTCTATGGAGCATGACAACAGGATCAGTGTGCTCAAATTCTAATGCAGCTTCTCCAGCCACCAATGCAATGAGGACAGCACCTCCAGACACAGCTTGATACCCATAAAAAAGGAAAAATTCCCCTCTCTTGCTTCTCTCCTTGTTAAGACAACCAAATGTATCAAGATCATCTCCCCAAAAGGCAGAAGGAAAGACCATCGCAACCTTATTTAACAATCCAAATCCGAGCCTCTCAATAGCCTCAAGCTTCCTATCAGGCAATGGTGGATCAAAAACAATGCTAGAGCTCTTCAAGACTCCCAAAGGCACAGTGCAGAGCACCATATCAGCCCGAAACTCCTGCCCACCTTCAACCACAACCTCCACACCAGACTCACCATAGCTGATCCTCCTAACAGTCTTCTGATAAAGAACCGGCACATCCTCACAGAGTGCATTGATCAATTTCCAATTCCCTCCAGCGAGGAAGCAATGGTCACCACCCATTTCATAGGGGTCATCCTGGTCCCAATGCAACAGTGAGAGCTCTGAAAGGCAACCTGCATTGGCATACTCCAAGTTTGCAAGATGCCAATCAAGAAGCTCCCTTTCGTTGCGGCTTATGGCCACATTATACAGCTTCCGCAACTTCTCAACGGCAGAGCCAAGTGAGACCCCTTGCACAAACTCTCCCAACAACTCCCTGATCTTACTGGCGTTCTCAAGAAGCTTATTGAATACCAAATCCATCTCCTGGTCCAACTTCTCATCGACACTACCTCCATCTGGCCGGAAAAGGGGACACTTTTCTCTGATCTTGTGAAGAGGGATTCCAAGCTGCCTCGCAAGAACCCCAAGCGGGTTCGCATGGATCCCAGTGATGACACTGCCGCCGAGATCAACAGCCACAGCAGACCCAGTCTCCCCCATTTTCGCCGTGTAAACCCTACCTCCCGGCCGATCACGACCTTCAAGAACCAAAACTCTAAACCCAAACCCTAGAAGCTGCCGAGCAGCGGCAAGCCCTGCAAGACCCGCCCCAATAATGATGACAGACCCACCCTCGTGGTCATCGGACAACCGGGGCCGGAGGGCAGGGGACACGCCGAAGTTGATATACCCGTTCTCAGAGAGGAAACGATAAGCAGAGGCGATGAGAGGCGCGCAACGCTGCTCCACCGTCTCACGGACGTTGTCAACGGAGAGAAACGAGCGAACAGAGGAACGCCACCGGGCGAGGATGTGGTTGCGGATAACGATGTAAGCGTTCTGGTCATCCGGGCGGGGGAGCACATCGGAGCGGAGTTCAGAGTCGAGAAGAGCATCGATAGGGAAACCAAGAGAGAGCGCAATCATAGCCTCAGTCTCGGTCTCACGCTGATGATCCGCAGCGTTTCTCTGGCGCTTCCGCACGGGACCGAGTTGGCCGAGGAGCAGGTCATCGACGAGGTCCTCGGAGTAGTTGCGGGTTTTGGAGGCGGCCGCGCGGCGAGGTCGGCGGTGAGGAGCGGCAGCGGGATCCATGGATGAGCATTCCAAGGGTTGGAGAGATGAGGAAGAGAAAGGGTGCGGTAACCGTAAAGGGCGGTGACTGGAACTTTGAAAGGATGTAGCGCCATCGCGCCCTCTAATGAAGCCCTTTGCCTCCTTCGTTGGTATCATATGAAGAGATGCATTTGAACTAAAAATTTTTAAAAAATTATATATTATAAAAATTCCTTTTTTAGGAAACTTGGATTTACTAATTTAGATTTTTATATATATATATTTAATTTGAGGAATCAAATATTTTAATGTATTAATTATGGGTTTTTAACTTTTTATTTGATGCATGTTTATAACTTTATGTGCATGAATTGTTGAGTATAATTTTTAAAATGATTGCCCAAGTTCTGCAGATTCAATGTGTTGAGGATTTTTAACTGTTAATTAGTAGTGATTAATTATATAATATGTTTTGGAAAGATGAGAAAACTTTTTGCTGATTTTATAATATAGAATGGAGCTGTAATCAGGATGGTCAGCAATTGTTTATTTATTTATTTTTTTTTTTAAAGATCAATCTTTAAGTTTTCTGAAATGAGTTGTGATTGGAAGTTGATGGTTGATTTATTTACTTATAAATGTGTGTTTATGTGTTTTAATTTCTACTTTAATTGGGTCTGATTAATCTGCAATTAAATACAACTTGAAAGAAAGTGCTTTGAGAATCATTTAGTAAATGTAAAATTGGAACAAACAGAAATAACTCTGCAACATTAAGGTTATTATTCAATTGTTATTTCTGTAATTTTTATTAATTTTTCATAATTAATAAATTTATTTCACTAAATCTATAATCTAGAGTCAGTATAACACTCCCTACCTTAAAGAGTTTCCTCCAAAAATAACTTCTCTATAATTTTCCCAAAAACATTGTGATTTTCTTAATTAAATGTAATTTTTGCATATTGATAACTTTGACAGTATTAAAATTTTGAACTTGAATTTGTTTTATTTTAACATTGATTTGTATGTGATCAAACAAAGAGGCAATTATCTCATTGACTCAATGATAGTAAGCTATTCAGTTAAAGTTGTGATAAATATCAATTGGAAATTTAATTTCTTAATTAATTAAGTTTTGGTAGTAACCTCTCTTAAATGTGATAAATGCTTACTTGCTGAAAGTCTGGGAGTATTTCTATATTGTTCTTATCCTTTTATATAATTTCAAGCTTTTGTATGTAAACAAACACTAATAAATAATAAAATGCTTTTAGGTAATTTTTAGCTTATTTATTAAAATAACAAAAGAAGTGATTATTTTGCATCCATTTTTTTTTTAAATAAGCATTCAACATTTGATATGAGTATTTTATGAAATAAAGGGGCATATTTGGACTGATTTATAGAAATAAAAAAAGTAAAAAAAACTAAAAATTCTGCCAATACTTCAAAAAATTATCAATTGGAGAAGGTGATACAAACAGAAGTATGCTCTTCACACAAGTTTTGCTCGCCAGAGTGTTGCTTGAATAAAAACAGAAAGAATGAAAAATAAAACACCAGAACTGCTTTCTGATGTTTTATTAGTAAATATATACTGTTTGAAAAAGAAGAATATGTTAAATTTTGTGTAAAACTCATCCATGACTATAACAGCTTGAAGATGAATGTCAGCAAACAACAACAATCATCATTTTATATGAAAATACTAAAGCCATTGATGTGGTTGTCTATAAACATCCAGGCACACCACCAAAAGAGGATCAACAAATTGTTAAATGGATGTACAGAACACTTGGACAAGCACTCTGCCAAACAGATACAATACTAGCTTTATTTTGCAATTCAGGAGATAAGAAGTATCTTGCCGATGTGAATGCTGCTTTCCATAAGCCTGTGACCCTCTGCTGCTTCAGATAATGGTAGAGACTTATAGATCACAGGCTTCACTTTGCCGGCAGCTATTGCTGGCCAGACATGCTTCTCCACCTCCTTCACGATTTCCGCCTTGTTTTCGGGGCTTCTACTCCGCAGCCCAGCAGCTGCACAAAAAGAACTGGATTTGAGACTAAACTGAAGATTAAGAACAAATGAGTGATACACAAATCTCTATGTCAATGCATAGCAACCTATGTTATTGAAACCTCCTCTAAAGGATATCCCCAAATTTACATGATATGGTTTGTGAACCATCACCATCTCAACAGCTTGCAATACTATGCTCAGTGTGTTTTCATAGAAGTGAAATGGAGCAGCGAAAAACATGCATTAAATTCCAAATGCTCAATGGTGTATGCTCAAATGCTCAATGGTGCATGCTGCATGCAGCATGGATCTTGATGTATATGATTCTAGCTAGTTTCTTCCCTTCTTTCCAATTTCATTAACACAATAAAACTTAAACAAACAATGCAGAATATATGACGCTGCGACTTCAATTTCCCAGAAATCATTGGGGTTTCAAATTTTCAATCATGGGGCAAATGAACTTGAATCACATGCGCATATAAACAATCAAGAATGGCCTCTTTGTTCAGAAACCCAACATACTTAACTATTTAAGTTAGATTACACAAGACCAAGTAGGACAACAAGTTGGATGGTATCTTCTTCAACCCCAACACCAAAAGAGAGAAAGTCTATTACCTTGCACTGTAAGACGCTTTATAAGCAGAGGTGCAAGGTTAACATTTGTTACTGCACCTCCTAGGAAACCAATGAGGAAAAGCCTTCCACCAATGTTTAAGCTGTCAAGATTTCTTTGTAAGTAAGGGCCACCAACATTGTCTAATATAACATCAACACCTGCATCGAAACACCAAAACTTATATTATGCCAAACAGAAGCAAGTTGAGATGATAGCATCATCAGTGTAGACCCACCTTTCCCTCCTGTTTCTTCCTTTATTCGGGCAACAAAATCTTCAGTCTTATAATTGATACATACATCAGCACCAAGATTCTTGCAGGCAGCAAGTTTCTCTTCATTTCCTGATATTTGGATTTGTTTAGAACATATTAAGGTTGAATTTATCAATATCTGCTACAGATTTGAAGACAATAAATAACATTTACTCCCAGAACCTCTGACCTGCAGTAACAAATACCCTCACTCCAAGGTGCTTTGCAATCTGGATAGCAAACGTACCAATTCCACTTGATCCCCCATGAATCTGACAACAAATTATGGCTCAGTATAGGAATTCAGTCAATAACTTATCAACATCCTTATCCAAATAAATTTAACCTCAATGAGGGGATATTGGATAAGCATATTTACCAGGCAAGTCATTTTTCTAGTGGTCAACATGGCTCTCCTTATTCTCTAAATAAGGCAATCTTTTAGTTTTGCAAGAAACAAGATGACTGTGGCAATCTTTTAGTTTTACAAGAAACAAGATGACTGTAAAGACAGGAGCTTGTAGGCAACCAATAACATTTACGACAACCACAACCAAAAACACCAATACCAATACCATTTGCTATAAAGCATTCCCTTTACTTTTCTTGAAATTGGTTCTCTAAGATTTTTTTTAAAGCATTAATACTGTGTAAGCCAACATTTATAACAAAACTAATCTTCCAAATCAAAGCTTTCATCATTAACATGTCAACTGAATCTCAATTCCAAAATTCGTGTTGTTTCATTCCACATATAAGAAACACAACCCTGATGTTACAATTACACTGCCACCTACTCCCTTAATTAAGCAGCATAGCTTGCTTGACAACGAATATGGAGTTAGGATCTCTCCTTCAAACAACACTGAGAAAACCTCGCAAAACTTGTACTCTCCTTCATATACGAGCAATGGGATTGAAAGGATTTAATAAGAAAGTACAAACACAAATAAGCATTTTGATTAAAAGAATTCTAAAACAACAACGCACATCCAATCATGCGATTCTAGTAAAGTTTCAGCATTTTCCAACCATCACAAAATGGAGAACCATATAAAAGGAAAAGACTACGAATCAACACCACAACAGCTCACTGAATTCACTAATAAATCAACAATAAGAAATGATTACAAAAGACACCGATACTAACCCTTAAGCATGTATCAAAGAATTCTCAAAAGTCCAGGAAATAGGTAACATATACCAGAAAAGACTCCCCTGGTGACAAGCGGCTCATCATGAACACCGTCGACCAGACGGTGCACACTACTTCTGGCAAGGTTCCCGGCATCCCTCAAAGAGACGCCTTCAGGCACGGGAAGCACCTGACCTTCAGGGACGGCCACCTTCTCAGCATACCCACCTCCACTAAGAAGAGCACAAACCTAAAAAAACAGCTCCTTTAGAACAAATACACAAGAAACCCTAGTGTGTGTTTCGTCAAGATCGACGTGCCTGATCGCCAGGCTTCCATCGGTGAACTGAAGAGCCGACGGCAAGGATGGTGCCGGAACACTCAAGACCGGGGTATGGGCTGGCGCCCTTGGGAGGAGGGTAGGAGCCCATTCGCTGGCTGACGTCCGCGCGGTTGAGAGCGGTGGCGGCGACCTGGATGAGAACCTCGTCGTCTCTGATGGAGGGATCCTCGACGTCCTGAAGCTGGAGGACCTCCGGCCCGCCGGGGCTCGTTATCACGATCGCCTTCATCGCCGATGAAACGCTGATATCTCTCGCGCGCTCTCACACTGTGACTGTGCGTTGAAAATGGGGGTTAAAAGGCCCTTTTTTTATTACTTTTAAATTCAAATTATATAATATATATATATATATACATATTCATCTAGATGAAATCAACGTTTTTGCAATATTGTTACTTGAGTAAAAACAAAAAGAAAGAAAAATAAAACAACAAAACTGTTTTTCTGATGTTTAATTAGTAAAAAATATATACTGTATGAAAAGAAGAATGTCTTAAAAATTTGTGTAAAACTCATCCATGACTATAACAGCTTGAAGATGAATGTGAGCAAACAACAACAATCATCATTTTATAGGAAAATACTCAAGGCATTGATCTGGTTGTCTATAAACATCCAGGCACACCACCAAATGAGGATCATCAAATTGTTAAATGGATATACACTATACACAACACTCGCACAAGCACTCTGCCAAACAGATACAGTACTAGCTTTGTTTTGCAAATCAGGGGATAAGAATTATCTTGCCAATGTGAATGCTGCTTTCCATAAGCCTGTGACCCTCTGCTGCTTCAGATAATGGTAGAGACTTATAGATCACAGGCTTCACTTTGCTGGCAGCTATTGCTGGCCAGACATGCTTCTCCACCTCCTTCACTATTTCCACCTTGTTTTCGGGGCTCCTACTCCGCAACCCAGCAGCTGCACAAAAAGAACTGGATTTGAGACTAAACTGAAGATTAAGAACAAATGAGTGATACACAAATCTCTATGTCAATGTATAACAACCAATGTTATTGAAACGTCCTCTAAAGGCTATCCCCAAATTTACAGGATGTGGTTTGTGAATCATCACCATCTCAGCAGTTTACAATACTATGCTCAGTGTCCATCTTTTCATAGAAGTGAAATGGAGCAGCAAAAAACATGCATTAAATTCCAAATGCTCAATGGTGTATGCTGTATGTAACTCCATGTATATGATCCTAGCAAGTTTCTTCCCTTCTTTCCAATTTCATTAACACAATAACACTTAAACAAACAATGCAGAATATATGACGCTAAGACTTCAATTTCCCAGAAATCATTGTGGTTTCAAACTTTCAATCATGGGGCAAATGAACATGAATCACAAGCGCCAATAAAAAATCAAGAATGGCCACCTTGTTCAGAAACCCAACTTACTTAACTATTTAAGTTAGATTACACCACAAGATCAAAACTGTAAGTAGGACAACAAGTTGGATGGTATTTTCTTCAACCCCAACACCAAAAGAGAGAAAATCTATTACCTTGCACTGTAAGACGCTTTATTAGCAGAGGTGCAAGGTTAACTTCTGTCACTGCACCTCCTAGGAAACCAATGAGGAAAAGCCTTCCACCAATGTTTAAGCTTTCAAGATTTCTTTGTAAGTAAGGGCCACCAACATTGTCTAATATAACATCAACACCTGCATCAAAACACCAAATACTTATATTATACCAAACAGAAGCAAGTTGAGATGATAGCATCATTAGCATAGACCCACCTTTCCCTCCTGTTTCTTCCTTTATTCGAGCAACAAAATCTTCAGTCTTATAATTGATGCATACATCAGCACCAAGATTCTTGCAGGCAGCAAGTTTCTCTTCATTTCCTGATATTTGGATTTGTTTAGAACATATTAAGGTTGAATTTATCAATATCTGCTACATATTTGAAGACAATAAATAACATTTACTCCCAGAACCTCTGACCTGCGGTAACAAATACCCTCACTCCAAGGTGCTTTGCAATCTGGATAGCAAATGTACCAATTCCACTTGATCCTCCATGAATCTGACAACAAATTCTGGCTCAGTATAGGAATTCAGTCAAGAACTTATCAACATCCTTATCCAAATAAATTTAACCTCAATGAGGGAATAAGCATACTGACGAGGCAAGTCATTTTTCTTGTTGTCAACATGGCTCTCCTTATTCTCTAATTACAAAAATCGTCTAGTTTTACAAGAAACAAGATGACCATAAAGACAGGAGCTTGTAGGCTACCAATACCATTTGCAACAACCACAACCGAAAATACCAGTACCAACACCACTTGCAATTAAGCATTCCCTTTACTGTTCTTGAAATTGGTTCTATAAGATTTTTTTAAAGCATTAATACTGTGTAAGCCAACATTTATAACAAAACTCATCTTCCAAATTAAAGCTTCCATCATTAACATGTCAACTAAATCTACATTACAAAATTCATGTTGTTTCGTCCCACAAATAAGAAACACAACCCTGATGTTACAATTACACTGCCACCTACTCCCTTGATTAAGCAGCATGGCTTGCTTAACCATAAAAATGGAATTAGGGTCTCTCCTTCAAACAACACTTGAGGAAACCTCGCAAAACTTGTACTCTCCTTCATATACGAGCAATGGGATTAAAAGGATTTAATAGGAAAGTACAAACGCGATTAAGTATTTTGATTAAAAGAATTCTAAAACACCAATGCACATCCAATCATGCAATTCTAGTAAAGTTTCAGCATTTCCCAACCATTACAAAATCGAAAACCATATAAAAGGAAAAGATGACGAATCAACACCACAACAGCACATTGAATTCACTATAAAAGATCAACAATAAAAAATTATTACAAAAGACACCAATTCTAACCCCTAAGCATGCATCAAAGGATTCTCAAAAGTCCAGGAAATAGGTAACATATACCAGAAAAGACTCCCCTGGTGACAAGTGGCTCATCATGAACACCGTCGACCAGACGGTGCACACTACTTCTGGCAAGGCCCCGGCATCCCTCAAAGAGACGCCTTCAGGCACGGGTAGCACCTGACCTACCGGGACGGCCACCTTCTCAGCATACCCACCTCCACTAAGAAGAGCGCAAACCTACAACCAAACCAAAAACAAAAAAAAAACAAAAAAACAAAAAAAAAAAAAAAAACAAAAAACAGAAAACCAGCTCCTTCAGAACAAATTCACAAAAGAAACCCTAGTCGAGATCGGCGTGCCTGATCGCCAGGTTTCCATCGGTGGACGGACGAGCCGACGGCAAGGATGGTGCCGGAACACTCAAGACCGAGGTATGGGCTGGCGCCCTTGGGAGGAGAGTAGGAGCCCATTCGCTGGCTGAGGTCTGCGCCGTTGAGAGCAGTGGCGGCGACCTGGATGAGAACCTCGTCGTCTTTGATGGAGGGATCCTCGACGTCCTGGAGCTGGAGGACCTCCGGCCCGCCGGGGCTCGTTATCACGATCGCCTTCATCGCCGATGAAACACTGATCTGTCTCGCGCCCTCTCACACTGTGCGTGGGAAATGGGGATTAGAAGGCTTTTTTTAATTACTTTTAATTTCAAATTATATAATATATATATATATATATATTCATCTGGATGAAATCAACATTTTTGCAATATTGTATTTAAAAAAAAAAGGTGAGCAAACCAACTTCGATTAGAAAAACTGCAAATATTGATAAAAAGCTCAAAACCATGACAAGAAAGTGTTACGGTTCACTCTGCGGTGTTTGGGGCTTGAATGCTTGATATTGCAATTTTTTTAAACAAAATATGCCGCTTTGTTGGCTATTTTTATTTTTTTTATGTTTATTTGTTTACTTCAATGATCTTAAAAGACAAGAAAAAAAGGGGTTAACATGTCTCGGAACAGCACATCAGAAGAAACAGATTCAGACATTGTTCTTGAAGATTTTGCATAAAACATTAATACATATAAATAGCGAAAATAAAATATTATGTATTTCACGCCGTGAAGACTAAGCACGAGAATGCTGTTTCTCTGAAACAATAAACAAGATGGAAGATATAAAAGACCTGCAAGAAATCTCTTTAACCATTCAAACATAAATATCTGAACTCCATCCGAAAAAATATAACTCTGCTAAGTCTCACATCCAATTACTGAAGAAGTTCAAGTTACATGTGGATAGCTAGCTCAAATAGAACCTTAGGATTGACAATCCATGACTTAGGGAAACTAAAGGGTTTTTCTTGATAGCAACACCAAAAATGAGAAATTCTGGGATGACAGCACATTAGTATTTATCCGAGGAAGTTCATGATCACCAAATGAAGCACAAGATTGCAAAGAACAAAATCCGCAAATGCCTGCTCCGGTGGTAAATCCTGCAATGATCATTATTTAACTGAGACAACAAAATCATAGGCCCAAAAGGTTATAGTTACTAAAGATAACCTTGAATTCCTTGTTGTCTTTGTTGACTTGAATCCGAAGACAAACTGCATATAATTAAGTTTAATAATCCAATCAATTATTTTGAAGTAGAATGACCTTCACAAGGAATTAAAATGGAGTTGGGCATCAGCTCCTACCTGCAAGAACAGCAGTTCCTACACAAGAAAGCACACCCGACAGGAATGAATTGAAAGGAAATGATCCAACAATACCCATGTAAACCACCTGTTACATCGTGATAGACATAAAATTATATCACATTATCAACTGATGATGGTTAAATCAAACAAGAAGAACAAGATCAATGACATAGCGAAACTTAAACAAATCTGGGCTTCACCAGCAAACTTCTCTGTCGTGAGAATTTTAGAACCGCACATGTTACTAGACCTAACATCTGGCTAGCTTGCTGAGTAATCAAATATGATTTTGATCTAGAAGCATAATGTCACCAAATGTTATATATTAACCACAAGAAATTGCAGTAAAGAATGCATAGAATTACATAAAACACCTACATAACTACTCGAAAGACAGTACACATGCACAGATCTGTTACATAAATAGCCTTTTATAGAGAATGGGTAGTTAGAAAGCAAAAGATTTGCGACAAGATTCACAGAACAAAAGAGTCTCAAAAACAACAGTAATGCAATGAACATATTTTAGTTAAATAGGATGTCATGAGATGGTTACATCAAGGTTGAAGTCCTGATGGAGCTTTCACTTGACATGCAATCCAACTAAGTCAAACTCATCTGAAAGCGATGGTAGCATTGATCACTGTACAACCATCCTCTACAGAGTCACCCACACAACATTCTATCCCATGGCCAAATAAAAAGAAAAAAAACAAATTCTGTCTACATAACAAATATATAAGCAGAAAAGACAAACAAAGCCAAGGACAAAAATAGACAGCTTCTTCCCTTAATCAAGATTCAAGACCATTTCAGTGTTTGTACACAAAATTTATAGCTATCACCTACATATAGCTATTCGCAACATCAATTGTGCCTAACTTGACTAAAACTCCAAACATCCAAAATAACATTGTTTGCACATGCTGACATAGCACAAAAATGCTTATCAATGGGCCAGAGCATGAGCTAGTAGAACTATCTTAGGCCAATAACCAAACAGTGAAGAAATTGATGCAATATCATAACTTTATCCCCAACAATAGATTTCAGGGAGAAACATCATTTGGAATGCACCTAACATTGCAAAGGTTTCAGGAGTGATCAACACACAAGATACTACACCAATCAAATGCACATGAAGTGAAATACATATTGGTGTATACATCTGATGGTTTGTTTCAATAGTCAAACAGAGAGAGGGAAGCAAAGCATAAGCTTCATAATCTCAGCAAAAATAAAATAAACTTTAAAACAAACTTAAATAAGTTGACCATGTAAAAGAACAAAGCATTTGCTTTTACCTGAATTAAGGCGGTGGTCACTGCAAAAACTACATAGAGATCAATAATCTGCAAACTCAATTTAAACAGATAAAAACTATGGTTAAGACGAATCACGCCCAGAAACAAACAGAATCATGGGAACAAAAAAATTAACTTACTTTAAGATTGGTTGGTGTGGAAGCATAAGCAGAACGAAGAGATCGAAAAAGAGCTTGAGCATCATTGGCTGTTGACCTCGCCATTATCAACAGTTCTCTTAGCTACAAAGATAACAAATTTAATGAATATGCCACATTCAAACTGTCCATTCAAATGAATAAGAAGTCCCAAACAAAGAAAACTTCTTTGATTTTCCAGCATTTCCGCCATTTCATCTTCCAAACTCCGAACTGTTCTAACTTAGATTGAAACACATCAAAATAAACATCCAAAACATAATTTTTTTTTTTTAAAAAAAACAAAAACACATCAATTCTATCATATTAAAGCTAGAAAACGAAGAAACGAGTAAAATACACCATTTTGAAAACAGAATTCACGATAACCATTGACAATAATGCATTTAGTGAACGAAGTAGAAAAAAAGTTCTTTTCTGCAAAATTCAAAACATTAGTTATCCAAATCTACAAGAGAAACACTGGAAACTAAGAATCAATACCTAGAATTTCCGATCAGAGAACCAGAAAAATAGAAAATGGAGGAAGATCTAGGGCAAAGAAAGACGCACCTGGGAGATCGAGAGAACAACGAGATCCACGATGTTTTACGGAGTTTCCACTTTCTAGTACGGTGCTGCTAACGGGTCGGATCTAACAGTAAGCCAAACCCGAATCCGATGCTGCTAAAATCTCATTTAACCATATAAATTTTAATTTGTGAATTGAGACTTTAATACAATCATGATTTTTTTTTTTTTCAAGGTCAGCTTCGTGAAAGGAAAGATTTTAAGTAACAAGCATATCTTACTTAAGGGGTGTAAAAACAGGTACAAGAGTTAATCAATAATAATAGTTTAGCGGCCCTATTTACTCTTTTTTTTTTACTTATTAATTTTACTTAATTCATACTGATTAAAAAAATCTATTAAAATTAGTTGATAATCTAAATTTTATAAAAAGAATCTATATACTTTTCAAAACTACCCCTATTTAAAATTCCACTGAGTGAAATATATGATTTTATGCTTAATTGATTGTAATTTATTGAAAATTGTATAAGTGCATTAAATTAAAAGAGTAAATTTGAGAAAAAAAATTATTTAATATTGCACAAAATTTTAAAATGAACAAGTAAAAAAGAACAAACAAAAGCTCCTAAATATGACAAGTAAAAAAGAACGAAAGGAAGATCATATAAAACAAACTAATACCCGAGCAATGAGGACTGCCATGTGAACTCATGATGACATATCATGAAACATGATTACATAATGGTAATTCCCGCACCATGTAAGGGGTACAGCATATGATCTTTCTCAGAGAACCTAATAAAAACAGTGAATAAAAAAGCACTTTACAGTACATGGATATAGTGAACATTGAACAGTGAATATACAATATTTTTATAATGTTAGTTATCGAATGGCAGATTTGAACTCGCGTTCTTTCACTGCCAAGTGTCTTACCACTAAAACATACTAATGTTGGCTTATTTTACTGATCATTTTGATGGTTTTTAATATTTTTATTCAATTAAAATCTAATTTTATCACGCATTTATTAATAAACTTCTTTAGTATTATATATTAAATAATCAGTTTAGTGAAAAATTACTGGTTTTTATTACATAATAAGCACATATAATTAGGTTTATTAAAATATATTAAAAAAGATTTTTCGTAAATAAATTGTTGTTTATAATTAATAATAATATTTATTATTATTATATATACACACATATATTCCTTTTATAAACGGCAAACGCATTCGCGGCAAACATCGCAGAGAACATCCAGCTCGGAGAGCTCTATTGCAGGTGAGTTATCGATGAAAACATAGGTTCAAAATCAGCACTGTTTTTGGAGTTGAATTCAATCTGATCATTAGTGAAATTTGATCTTAAGAGGATAAATGTTGTGATCCAATGCGTTATGATGTTGAAACCCTAGTTCTTGCAGCTGGTTGAGGTTTTTTCCAGTTCATCAACTTATTTGTTTTAACTTTTTTTTTGTTGAAATTATTTTCTTTTTTAATCATTTTTGAGAAAATTAGTGATGATTGAATGGTTTATGCATGTAAATTCTAACATTTTTTGGGTTGGATTTATCACTTGGAACTTGTTTTGAAGGTAGAGGTTGATGAAAGGGGATAGCTTGTTGAAGATCATAAGATATTTTTAAGCATTTCAGTGATGAATCATGTAAATTCTAGGTTTTTTTTGGGAACTTGTTTTAAGGACAGAGATTCATGAAAGGGAATGTCTTATTGAAGATCACAAGGCGTTGGAAAGAATTTCAGTTATGAACTTTATTTATGCATACAAATTGAGCTCTTTTGTGTTAGTCTCCACTGTGAATTTATTCTAAGGGTACAAATTGGTGAAAGGGAATGGCTTGTTGAGTATCATAAGATATTGAAAAGCATGTCGGTGATGAACTCTTTATTTACTGTTGTTTTTGGTGTTTTTTAGGCATGTCTCTGCTGATATTCTTGACTGGAATAGTGTTTATATTTCTCTACGTGCTTCCGGGAACTCATTCTTGGGGTAAGGAAGGACACTACATCACATGCAAAATAGCAGAGGTAAGTGATTCTCACATACCTGCTGCAATGGGAGTGTTAATTTTCATATATCAGGGCATTTCAAGAACAATTGCGATGCATTTTGTAGGGGCTATTGTCTAGAGAAGCTTCCGAAGCTGTGAAATCACTGCTTCCAGAATATGCTAATGGTGATCTGGCTTCTGTTTGCTCTTGGCCAGATGAAGTAAGTCACCGAGCTGGATGGAGGTGGAGTAGTCCTTTGCATTATGTTGACACACCTGACTTTCGATGCAACTATGATTATTGTCGTATGTTTGGTTCATCTTGTGACTATTTTCATTTGGTATTCATTTTTTATATGTGGATAGTATTGTCCTCCACAACAAATTGCTTTCTTCAGGTGATTGCCATGACTTTGCCAGAAGCAGAAATAGATGTGTAACTGGAGCAATCTATAACTATTCAGCACAGTTATCAACTTATAAGAATTCTAAGTTTACTGACCAATGTATGAAACCAAAATTCCTCTGTCAAAACCATTTTGAAATTTTAACACTTTCTTTTGTCTGATTATAGTGTATGGTTGTCCTGTGGGTTTTCAGATAATCTCACAGAGGCTCTCTTGTTCCTATCTCATTTTGTGGGAGACATCCATCAGGTCTGTTTTTTAGTTGAACCCCATTTAGCAAGTTTATGACAGAAAAACTGTTCTGATTTAATTCCAGTGTCATAAAATTTTGGTGATTGTGCATAAAATCTGTGAAGTTTAAAGTTTGCAAATCTGCTTATAAAGAGAATTTGAGATAAAATTTTATAAGTGCAGGTTAGGAAGTTTGATTATAGTTCCATTTGTTTTCTTCATTCTTTGCCCTAGCACTCTCCTGAACTATGCTTGGATAATCTGACTTCTTTATGATAGGTTTTACTAGTTTCTATGATCCATTGCCGCACTAATAGTAACTCTTTACGACCCTTTGGTCTATCAACTACAGCTTTGTATAAAGATAAGGCCTTCCATATTGTCAATTAATGCAGTTTGCAAAACCTACTATTTACTATAATGAATAATGATCTCTAGGTTTATATGCCTGAGTGGAAAATATAAATGTAAGCAAATTCACACAAAATTAAAAAAAAAAATATATGGTTTCCCATTCATCCCTTCCCTTAAAACAAGTTTTGTATTTTGCAAAATGAGTTTCAAGGAAGCTAACTGGCATCATGCTTTTGTTTTTGTCTTTCTTCCATATACGATAGCCATTGCATTGTGGTTTCCTTGGAGACGAAGGTGGGAACACAATAATACTTCACTGGTATCGCCGCAAGAGCAATTTACACCATGTAAGTTACAAAAAGAATTTTGCATCTTAAGTTCATGCTGCATTTGCGGAAAAACAAAACCTGAGAAATGTAAGTATTTTAGGTATCAAGGAAACTTGGCCATTAGAAGCGAATAAAATGTTACATTTTGTGTATGTGTGTGTGTGTGTGTGTGTGTGTGTTTCCTGCTCTGGATATGGTTCAAGCATTATAGATGTCAGCAGCTGTACATGAATAATCTTCATGTTAGACTGCTCAGTAACCCAAAAATCAAATACTCATTCAATCTCAGTCGTCCACTTGTTTTCTGATTGCTTCTGTGTACCAAGTTTCAATCCACAAGGTATTGTGGGCAGCTGCAATGCTGCTGAAAATGCAAACTGGTGTGTGTCCCTCAACATTTAGACACTTATCAAATCCATACAAAATTACGAACAGATCTTGTTCCTCTGCTTGGGCAGTGGAAATAACATCTGAATACTAATTGATCATCACAATTGTTATGCTCTGATATTATCTCATGAGTGGCTGCTTTGTTGTTTAGGTATGGGATACCTTGATCATAGAGACAGCCCTGAAAAAGTACAACATGGATCTGTCAATGATGATAGAAGACATCCGGACAAGCATACTGGTAGGTTTCTCTTAGTCAGCCGCTGGAGGCGGCCTGAAAAATATTCTGTTAACAGATATGGGTATGCTGAGACTTTAGTGTGTGTGTGTGTGTAGCAATCTTCCCTTCTTACTTAATGCATGTGAGATCATGGCAATATAGAAGTTGCCATTAAAATATAAATTTAATCTGCAAATACTAAAGCTGCAACTAAGCTAGAACAAACAACTTTATTTGTGCTGTTAATATAGCTTGCAGAACTTAAGTATTTACTAAAATGTTATGTTTTTGGCATTGATCAAAGGATTGAAAGACAAATTTTATTTGTATGATGTTGCTCTTCTATTTGGCAATTCCTCATCTCTCTCCAAATTTTCATTTGTTTTTGAGCAGGAAGACTGGCCCAGTGATGTGCCAGCATGGGAAAGTTGTGGAGTAAATCAGACTGTGTGCCCAAACTGGTAGGTCAAGTAACCAACAAGATAAACTTTCCATGGATTTGACTGGTTTTTTAATCAGGCTCTCTGCTGAAATTGATATATTTAATTTCAGTGTTTGTAAATGTACATTGCTCTGCACATCATGAAACTTAACGGTAATGGTATCAGTGGCATTACATACTGATATGCAATGAACTTATGAGTGATAAATGGTTTACTAACCAGGTATGCTGCAGAGAGCATCAGCGTAGCATGCAAATTTGTATACAAGAATGCCTCACCGGGAAGCACTCTTGGAGGTAATCTCACTCTTCTCTTTGTTCTGGTTCAAAGCGAAAAGATAAGCATTCCCATTTGTATAAATTTATGAGATGTAATAAATCACATATCATCTTTTCTATAACTAAATTGGTGCAAGTGTGAGATATATGTAGCTAAATTAGACCTGGGGACAACATGTTATTAATCCAAATCATCTTTTGGTGTACTACTCTTCATTGTGTATTCATACATCGATCACCGATTGTCCATGATACAGATGATTACTTCTTCACTCGCATGCCTCACGTACGGAAAAGGCTGGCCCAAGGTGGTGTCCGTCTTGCCGCCACCCTAAATCGCATTTTCCTCGGCGGGTACTCTCTCCTCTACCACCTAACTGATGACATATTTCCAGAGTGCAGTTCAAACACCATTTGTGATAGAGAAAACCAAAGTGCATGTTAAGCAGCAAAGCTAATCAGGAGCTATATAGCTCCTCGTTATTCAAACATCACAGTAGACTTGTTTTATACCTCTTGTTGGTGTAATTACTATTAGAGTAACTAATAGATTTAGATCGGTTAATTTAAAAAATATAAATTTAAATATATAGGCATGTGTTTTTCATTCAGTTAGCCTAAGATTTTAGATTAAATTAGACCCATGTTTAATATGTTAAGCTCTAACAATATTATCAAAGTTTACATTATTTTGTTCATTTTGAATCAAACTTAAAATTATTATGATTGGTTTGTATCTGACTATTTGAACATTGTAAATCGAGTGGAGCTAAAATGCGCGTTTATTGCAGGTAATTTGGGGTTTATATTTTTTTAAGTATTATAACTTTTAAAATTATTTATAAGAATGCTTATTATGTGCATTTTGTCCAGAAATGCACATTCAACATTAAAAATGGTAAACAACTTGCTATATGGAAACACTAAAAAACAATTTACTTTTTTCGGTGCTATATATTACACTAAAACCATACAACGGAAACGGGCAATTGTTTTCAATGTTATAAACATTCAAAACATGGTTTTTCACGTTAGACCAATAATAATTTATCATTTTTAATTTTATATGGTGATAATTTACTAGGTCCTTTTTTAGTATATTTTTTCAACATAGGGCTCATGATAGGGCAAAAAAAAAAAGATCATTTGTGTATAATCTTATATAATTTTGAATGTTTTTAATCGTGTCCTGAATCTGTAAACAATTTATTGTATCACATTAAAAATGATAAATTGTTAATATTGCAATATTGAACCCCATGTTTTAGATGTTAAGATAATGATTAACTGTAGGTATCATAAATCATTGAAAAAACAAGCTTTAATTATCAGATTGGTCCTCTATTATAGTGAAAGTGTCTTTTTCAATCCCTTTAATATTTTGTCTTTAGGAGGTTCCTCTATTATTCATTTTGGGTAAAATCAGTCTCTCACACTGACACCCATTCTATTTTCCATCTTCCCATCTAATGTGGCATGAAATATAATTAGAATATTAATAAATTATTGTAAAAAATTTTATTAAAAACCCATTAGTCAACTAACAACTTAATTACATTATCGGGCTCGGATCTTAAATAACTAAGGATCCGAACCCGAAAACTAAACCATTCTCCATCTCCTCTAATCCCTTCTCCCCCTCTCCACTCCATGATGATAACAAGGTCAAACAACACTGCAACCATTCTTCATCTCCTCTAATTCTCTCCCCCTCTCCCCCGTATCCAACGTCTCCCGACGAAGAATTCTTACAACAAAAAATGAACGAGGTCGTTCTCAATGCAACCATCACCACGTCAGATATTACAGTTTTTTGTGAAAAAGTTTTGAAGAATAATTGTGGTGGATGTTATCAAGATGTCTAAAATTAAACACCGAAATTTTGGGATGTATACTATGGTTAAATTATAGTTTTGTGGTGAATTACAGTTTTGAATACTAATTGTTGCCTTTGTATATTGAGCAGATATTACAGTTTTTTGAGAAAGAGTTTTGAAAAATAATTGTGGTGGATGTTGCCAGGATGTCTAAAATTATACACCGAAATTTCGGGATGTATGCTATGGTAAAATTATAGCACTGAATTGGATAATCCTGGAGGAATTTCAGGGAAAGGCTAAGGAAAAAGGAAGAGGAGAGAAGAAAGGAAGAAGACGAGAGAGATAGAAGGAGAAAAAAAATATATTTACGGCCAAAGATGCCTTTCTCCATTCGTCATTCATTTGTTTATATGGAATTGATGGTTCCGGTGGGGGTGTGATGTGTTAAGTTCACTCAAAAACTCACTCAAGGATTAAACACTCACACACAATCAAAGCAAGATAAAGGAGACAAGCAAATTGGTAACCCAGTTCGCCACAACCTTGCCTATATCTGGGGGGCCAGGCCCGGAGAAACAATCCACTGAAATAGGTATAAGAACAAGGAGTACAACACTCACTCACTCTCTCAATACAAAGAATATCCTCTCAAGATTGCCCGACGGTCACACACTCAACTCTCACCCGAAGAGTCTCTCACTTGTTGGCTCCATCCCTAAATTTTTGGAGCGGGATGTCTTATATGAGGCACCGACGCGTCTACAAAGTTACCTCTTTTTAGAATTCTCCGCGACTTCCTAACTTGGACACCTTCCAAAGTTAGATGTTGCAATACCCGATGCAACATGGCCCACCTCATCGAACATGATCGAGTTCTAGCGGATGCACCCGAATCTGCGACCTTCAACCTCCTGGTTCCTTCAGTCCGCCTCGTAGCAGTTGACTAGACCCGAGCTCCTCCTGCTTGCAGCTGCTTCCTTCCTCACATCACTTCAGAAGGTCTTCCTCTCCTGAGGGGCGTGCCCACCAAGGCACACGTGACCATCCTACCGAAGATAGCCACCGAAGATCTCCCGATCTTCTTTTCCAAACTTGGCCCAAGTTTGGTCTTCCAAATGATCTTTGTTTGACTCATGGAAATATTGTTACTAAACTTGATCTTGTCTTCATCCAAGTTTAGCCTTCAATATCTTTAAGCATGATCTTTAATCATCCATGCTTGGATCTTCAAATCTCTAATCATATCTTATGCAATCTTCAATCAATCTCCTCATATGACTGGTCTCCATGAATAGTTCCGCCCATAGATAACTCTTGAATCTTCCTTCAATATAGTAATGCTAAATATGGTCTTGATGATCTCCTTGGTATATCTTTACCTTATTTAGTTTGTGTCTTTAAATAGCTTCACACCAAACTAAATCTTTGTGTCTTCAAATAGCTTCAAATAATCTTCATGATCTTGAACACTTGCCAATAATAGAATATTTCTCTCTCTTCAAATAGATCTTTCTAAAAAGGAGCTCTATCAAAGATATGAATTATCATCCCGGATCTTACCAAGGATAGATAATCATATCTAAAATAAAACTTGCCTTTCTAGAAAAGATCCTATAGTCTTGATGCACTTTCCAAAAATAGTTTATCATCACATGATTGTATTGAGAGAAATATCTATTAAATCTAGATCTTAATCAAATCTCCACCTTGATCTCCATTAAATCTCTACCTTGATATTCATGATAACATCCTTTGCCACATCATCATCCTAGTCATCTTTTCCTTTGATGAGTCACCACATGCCACGTCATCATCCTCTTGCCATGACACCACTTGGCTTGTCATATAATGTCAATCCACATCATCAGACTTAATAGGAATCATTACAATACTAACAAACTTTGCCACTTTGGCATTTCAACAAGCACCTGCTATGCCAGGACAGCTAACAATGTAACCACGACCATTCCGAATATTCTACTCCTAATTACATTAATATGTAATCCCAAACAACCATCATTATACTGCATTTCACTATAATATGTAATCCTTAAATTTGACAGGTGGTTTATCTTGACACATGTTCTATTCCTGCCTTCCTTGATGGGTCCTGTGTAACCGGCTCTTGTGAAACAGTAAAATTATAGTTTTATGGTGAATTACAGTTTTGAATAATAGTTGTTACCTTTGTAAAATTATACACCAAAATCAAGTGTTCTATGGTTATTGTTGTTGTTGTTAGGCGCCAAATGTCATGGTGGATGGCAAGAGGACAATGTTGTCGATGGCGATGGTGGCGTTGAGAACGACCTCGTTCACTCCTGGTTGTAAGAATTCTTCGTCCGGAGGTGTTAGATGCGGTGGAGAGTGGGAGAAATGATTAGAGGAGATGGAGAATGGTTGCAGCGTTGTTCAACCTTGTTGTTATCATGGAGTGGAGAGGGGGAGAATGGATTAGAGGAGATGGAGAATGGTTTAGTTTTTAGGTTCGGATCCTTAGTTATTTAAGATCTGAACCTGATAACGTAATTAAGTTGTTAGCTGACTAATGGATTTTTATAGAATTTTTTGCAATATTTTATTAATATTTTAATCACATTCCATGCCACTTCAGATGGGAAGACGGAAAATAGAACGGGTGTCAAGGTGAGGGACTGGTTTTTCTCAAAATGAACAATAGAGGGACCTCTTGAGGACAAAAAAATATTAGAGGGATTAAAATGGTACTTTCACTATAATAGAGGGACCAATATGGTAATTAAACAATAATATATTTATGGGTGAAGTGTAATGCATAACATGGAAAACATTGATTTATTTATCATTTTTAGTCTTACAGTTTATCATTTAAATAAGGTAAACTGTTTGCAGTTTTCTATCAAGTAGTAGCCTGTCTTTTCAGACAAAATGCACCAAATACGCATTCTCATAAATAATTTCAAAAATTATAATATTTTAAAGATAAATCGTCCGTAATTTCGAATAGAGTAATGTTATATAGCACTAGTCATTTACACGAAATGGTCACACTACTCACGTGACCCACTTTCATCTCTCCTACTCAGCACTCTAATACATTGAAGAAAAACATTAGGCATTAATTCCTCTTCCTCTTCTCTACTTCACCACCAATCCTCATCTTCGCACCATCATCGAACCTGTCGCCGGTCACGCGCCCGTCACCCCGATCCTCATCTTCGCACCATCATCGAACCCATCGCCGGTCACCTGCCTGTCACTTGTCGCTCACCGCCTTCATCTTCGTAGCCGATCGTGTTGGATTTGTGTTTTGTTTGGTTTTTGAGGTTTGAAATCTGATTTGTGTGAATGATGTTTAAAATTTGGTTTCTTGAGTTTTTCTTTCTTTCTTCTATTTGCTTGATTTTTTAGTTTGAGTTTGTTCATCAGAAGAACAAAAAGGAAGAAACAAAAAAAAAAAGGAGGCCTTTTAACACACACACACACACACACACACACACACACAAAATGTTTCTTTTTTTTTTTTAATTTGGAATGTTTTAATGCTCACATGAGTTGAATCCCTTCTTTTTGGTAAGATTTCTTTTGATGGCTTCAACTGTGAATTTAAAGCGACCATTGGTTGAGCTCCTGAATGTTTGATTATGTGTTTAATTCTAACTTCTTTTAGTATTTAATGGTTTCTGTTAAAAAAATTTGATTTAATGAAATAGTCTTATTCCCTGTTCCAAATATATTTGATATGCTTCACTATGATTTTCATTTCATTAGAACTTTATTTTTTGTTTTTTAAGCAGACACTTAATTGTAATGTTTTCCCTCAATGATTATAGCCATTGCTGAATTTTGTGTGTGAAAGTTTTGTTTGCACTCACTTGTTCACTTGTATTTATCTATCATTATAGATTCCAACAAGGAAAATATGGAAGATTTAGAAGTTGGTTATTCTGAACTGGCCATGAACGAGACCATGGCTGGATCTTTTGGTGCAAAAATATTGAACAAAGAGAAAGATCAATTAACACACCCAGAGGATTCATTGCCTAAGAAGATTGTGTCAACAGCCGGTATGGTGCTTAATTCTAAAGAAGAAGTTTACAATTTCTATATTAAGTATGCTCGGCATGAACGGTTTGGTATTACAAAAAATCGTACAAGGTTGGGTGATGATGGAAAATTGAAATATTACACACTTGCATGTGTAAAAAGTGAGAAAAGGATATCAACAACAAAAAAATTCTTTCAATATAAGGTTATCCACCAAAACAAATTGTCAAGCCAAGATTAACGTGATTGTTGGCAATGATGGATGCTTTACTATTTCTAGTGCTATTTTGGAGCATAATCATGCATTGAGTCCACATAAATCTCATTTCCAAAAGTGCAATAAAAAATTAGATGCAAAATGTTAAATAAGGCTTGAAGTAAATGATCCAGTAGGCATAACTTTAAGCAAAAATTTTCATTCTTTAGTTGTTGAATGTGGGGGATATGAAAATCTTACATACACCGAGAACGATTGTCAGAACTACATTGTAAAAGCAAGGCAGTTCAAACTAGGAGTTGGGGATGCTGAGGCAATGCAAATTATTTCTTGCGCATGCACCAGAGAAATTCTAATTTTTTTCATCTCATTGATATGGATGAGGGAGGCCGTTTAAGAAACGTTTTTTGGGCAAATGCAAGGTCCAGAGCGGCTTATGAAGCCTTCGGCGATGTTATCTCCTTTGACACAACATACTTAACGAATAAGTATGATATGCCTTTTGCTCCATTTGTTGGTGTAAATCACCACGGGCAAACGATCTTGTTTGGATACGGTTTATTATCAAATAAAGATATTGAAACTTACATATGGTTGTTCAAAACTTGGCTAGAATGCATGTCGGGTAAAGCCCCCAAAGCCATCATTACATATCAATGCATGGCCATCCAAGGAGCTATTAAAGTGGTCTTTCCAAATTCTCATCATTGTCTCTGTCTTTTTAACATTATGAAGAAGGTTCCTGAGAAGCTTGGTGGACTGACTGAATATAAAGAAATAAAGAAAATTTTGAAAAGTATCATTTACGAAGCAGTTGATATTTAAGGATTTGAAGACATTTGGTTGATGATGGTAAAGGACTATAATGTTGAAAAAAATGAATGTATGAATTCTTTGTATAAAATTCGGCATCGATGGGCTCCCCTATATGTGAGAGATATTTTTTGGGTGGGGATGTCCACAACTCAAAGAAGTGAAAGCATTAATGTTTTTTTTTATGGGTGTTGGTCCAACAACATCATTGAAATAATTTGTGGAGCAATATGATAACGTGTTGAAAAGTAAGATTGAAAAGGAAAGGAAGGATGATTTGGGATCTTTTAACTCAACTTTTCTAATGCTAACTGATTGTTATTTTGAGAAGCAACTACAAGAAGCCTATACAAATGAAATCTTTAAGTTGTTTCAAGATGAGTTGTGGGGAATGTTGTATTGTAATCTTACACTTATCAGATTAAATGGGCAAATATGTACATTCTAAGTGACAAACATTTTCAGGGGAAAAGAAGAAATTAAAGTCAGAAGGCAAGTGGTATTCAATATGCATCACAATGAAGCCGAACTTGATATTAAATGCTCATGTAATTTATTTGAGTTTAGAGGAATCTTTGCAGACACATTTGCAAGGTTTTGATTGAGAAGAATGTGAAAAAAAATCCCATACTGATATACCTTACCCCGGTGGAGAATGGATATAAAACGAAGGCATACATGTGTGGTGAATTGCTATGATGCCCCACAAACTAGTGAGGAAAATGTGCGATACAATAAATTATGTTCTCATTTTTCTAAAGCTGTTGAAATTGGGGTCGCCTTTGTGGAGAGATATAATTTTATGATGAAATACGTGGATGAAGCAATAGAAAAGTTGATGGACAATGCATATTATTATGGGAGTCATTCTAATGAAGTTCTACATCCAATGTTTTTAGAAGAAGATAGTGAGCAAAGCCGAAGCACAAGTTCAAGTGTAAAATCTCAAAGTCCTCTAAAAGTACGGAGCAAAGGCCTACCACCATCAAAGAGGAAGAAGTCTAAAATAGAAGAAATGATCATTAGAAATAAGAAAAAGGTAGTTATATTTTATAAAAAAAAAATTAATATCACAATTATTATTTTCCTTAACATTACTATTAATTCTTTTAGAAGGCTCAATCAAAGGAAAAAAACTCAAACTCAACATGACAAACAAGCCGAAATTTATACACAAGAAAGCACGGTTACCACTACATATTTGAAATTTATATTTGGTATTATGTTTTATATATATTTTTTTAAACATATTAGAGTATACTTTTCTCGTTTAGGTAAATTCAAACTCTGTTTCAACTTTCGATAGCTTCATTTCGCTAAATCCGGGACATTCAGTCATTCACACAAGAATCCAATGTCTTCTTTATGGTATTCCAATTATTCTTTTCTTGATTTATTTAACTATAACATAAATTTTCTTAATCATGTTTATTGTTTAATTGTTATGAATTTATTAATAGAGGAATACAGACCCAATGTGACCAGAGCTCAACAATGTGTTCTATATTTAATGGATGAATTCAATGTTTTGTCAACCTTAATGGATGAGTTCTATGTAGGTGTTGTATGGTTTTGTCAAACTTAATGGATGACTTTTTGTAGGTGTTGTATGGTTTTGTCAACCTTAATGGATGAGTTTTATGTAGTTGTATGTTTTGTTAACTTAAAGTGTGCTGATAATGTTATCATACATCTTTGTGTTGTATGGTTTTGTATGCCTTAGTTAAAATGTGCATATGATGTTTTGAAGTGTGCAATTGCTGATTTAAAATGTGCAGTTGATGTTTTAAATTGTGCTTATTTATGTTTTGAAGTGTGCAGTTGCTAATTTAAAGTGTGTTGTTGATGTTTTGAATTGTGCATATTTATGTTTCGATGGTGGTAATATGCCTTCTAATGTTGAGTTTGTTGTTACTCGTTATGAAGCTGATGCTCAGTTAGCTTATCTGTCTACTCTTGATGCTGATGAAGTTGGTGTTGATGTTGTGATAACAGAAGACAGTGATCTTTCCTTCAATTTTGTTTCTAATGAATTTTCCTTCAAGAATTTTGATAAAAAATTGTTTACAGGTGGCATACTTTGTTTTTTATAATGATGTGTAAGCCTATGTTGTTGCTTACTAGTGTTCATAAATTAATAAAATAAGTCTTCTCTATTACATACTTGCAAGTATTCTGATTATCAATTTAAAAATATTGCCTTATGTGGAAGACAATGTTTATATGAAATGAAAAACACTTTTCTTCATAGTTTCAAGCATATTTATATTCTATGAGTCATGTTCTCAAATTTTGCATCTCTCATCCTTCAATGCAGAGTTCAATTCTCTTTCTAATCTCAATGTTTCTGCTACAAGCATTTTAACAACCAACTTCAGTTTTATGCTTTTACAGGCATGTGTGTGCTAGCAGGCTGTGATTTTCTCAGTCCAAACCTCCTCAGTAGTTACTGTACTTGAACTTGCTTGGTTAATGGCATTATCCAGACACCGTAGAGCTCGACAATGATGTCAAGTTCGATTTTGTAAATCGGTGGCACGCAGTTCCCGTTCTAAGTCATCACGACTTCCTGGCTGAAGACTTTAGCCTTGGTTTCTACCCGCTGTTTTGATTGTGGTTTACCACTTATTCATATGTTTACATCTTCATAAGCAAGCCAAGATCCTATATAAAGCAATTTTCGAAAAGTAAAGTTCAGATTATTAGTAGAGATTTGCAGAAATAACTGATGAAATGTATAAGTTTGGGATGATACTTGAGATTTGATGGCAGTTTCATAGGCTGAAGGATTTTCACGGAATTTCGCCTCTGTGACAAATTTGCAGTAATGGATTCGCTTAGATAGTGCCTGATTGAATAAACTCAAGAAGATACACACAAACATGAAATTTTGTATGGTTCGATAAAAGAAATTGTGAATGTATAATAGAGTTGGTAAAAGTCCTTCTAAGGTAAAATATTGAATATATACAGTTAACTTAGTTGTTGCAATCAATTGGTAGAATTTGTCAAGCTACTCAAAATCAACTGGTAAGGGCTCAACATAACCTGAATTGATGAAAAAATAAGAAGCAAAATAATACATTTTATATAAGCAGAATATTAGGTGATACTATTGTGATTGCTCCACAAAAAAATATATAAAACCACATTAAATTGTATCTTTTTCCTCAAAGAAAGCATATCACAATTCAGGCTGCAAGGAATTGTTTTCTATAGTGAGAAATGATTGCTCTTTCTTTCATTTTATTTGTACTCATGCATATATCAAAGGTTTAAAGATTAGGCGCCCAGTGCCAGAATAAAATCTTAATCCTTAGAAAAATGTTGTCTACCATGCTTTAACAAGTACAAAAGCCCTAGCAACAGTTCCATACATACAAATTGTTTTCTCTTGCATTCCAACCTATAAAAGAAACTACAGATACATGAGAATGACTTGATATCTGCAAAGCCAGAGATTAATCTCAAATAAACCTAAAAGTCCTTCACAACAACTTCACACAAAGCAAATACCATCAAGAATCCAAACAATTTCAACATCTCAAATAAAATCGCACAAAGAAAAGTATCAAGATGCAAAGAAACAAGCAACACTAGCCTAAAATTCAGTTCAGATCTCACAATAAAAAATCAAAGAAAAATAAATATATTTAATAGAAGCCAAAAAAGTTCACCTTCGATCCCAGAGTGGAAGATGTCGAGGCCAGACCAATAAAGGTAGTTATTAATCGGTGTTAAATCACATACGTTCAAATAGCAATGGGTTCTCCCGCGCCTCTCCTTCGTCATTGCTCCACTCCTTCATCAATGAACACCCGAGTAGAAGCAGCAGCATGTTACCTCAAAATGAAAACCCTAGAATACCTCAAAGATTCAAGAGAACCAGCATGAGAGGAATCCAAGAATCAAGATCCAAATCGAAACCAAGATGACGACTAGGAACCCTAGAATCGTCAAAGAAGAAAACGAAGATCGTTTCCTTCTTCGAAGAAGAAGAAGAGGCAAGGCCTGCGTGAAAGGTTAAATAAAAAGTTCAATGATGGTGCGAAGATGAGGATTGGGGTGACAGACGGGTGACCGGTGACTGGTTTGATGATGGTGCAAAAATGAGGATCAGGTGATGGGCGGGTGACCGGTGACGGGTTCGATGATGGTGCGAAGATGAGGATCGGTGATGAAGCAGAGAAAAGAAAGATGAATTAATGCATAATATTTTTCTTCAATATATTAGAGTGTTGAGTAGGAAAGATGAAAATGGGCCACGTGAGTAGTGTGGCCATTTTGTGGGGTTAAATTTTCAGGAGGTCACCCAACTTTACTTGGTTTTCAATTCGGTCACCCAAGTTCAAAACGCATAAAAACGATCACCCAACTATGATTTCCTTTCACCGGTCAGTCACCCGACCAATTCCAGCCCTCATAAACCCACGCGGCAGCCGGAACGGCTCTGTCAGCAGGGTTGTGCTGACTCAGAATCCTGATGTGGCATGTCCACGTCTGTTTTGTGATCCCCGTCAGCAGCAACCGGCCACATCATCTTCACCTTCATCCTCGTCTTCATCTTCATCTTTCATCCTTCGTCACAAAGAACCGAATGTTTGAGAGAGAGAGGAAGGGAAGGAGATGGAAGCTCTGTCGTCCATGCAGGAAGGAAAGTAAATGGCAGATGCATCATGCGAGTGTGAAGGAAAGGAAAGAGCTTCAGTCAAAAGCTTCAGTTAGGGTTTACTTTCAAATTGAAGTTTTGTTATAGTTGTGTTGATGAATGGGGACACTGTTTCCCTTGATTACATTGAAGTTTGTATGTTTTATTGGATTTTTGGTTTTTCCCAGATCTTTGGTAAGTCAAAAGAAATTCAAATATTGATAATTTCTTTTTGATCATAAATTCATTGGATATAATTTGTTAGCTTAATTTGTTTTGACTTTTTGTGTGAACATAAGCTATAAACAATAATAAAATGTACTGAGACACTCGAGTTGAAGTGGACAAGTAAAACAAATGTTGACAATTCACGCTTCTAAAAAGAAGTTTAAATGGTCAAAAGCTTAGATCACAAATTCAAATATGCAGACATTCAGTTAAGAAAAAAAGAATACTAAAACCAAAAAAAGGCTTGAGTTTAAATGTCACACAAATTAAGATCTGCAGACATTTAGTTCAGGAGAAAGTTTTAATGGTCACACAAAACCAGATATGCAGGTATTCAGTTCAGAAATAATACTGAAACAAAAAAAAGCAATGCATCAACTTGTCACACAAATTCAGATATGCAGACATTCAGTTTAGGAGGAAAAAGTATTGGCTTAAGTTTAAATGGTCACACAAATCCAGATTTGCAGGTAATCAGTTCAGAAAGAATACTGAAAAAAACAATGCATCACCTTGTCACACAACTTCAGATCTGCAGACATTTAGTTCAGAAAAAAATACTAAAACCAAGAAAAGGCTTGGGCTTAATTGGTCAAACAAATTCAGATATGCAGGTATTCAGCTCAGAAAAAAAAAATACAGAAACCAAAAAAACCAATGAATTCAATTTCTCACACAAATTCATCTGCAGTATTCACTTTAAAAAGAAAAATACGAAACCAAAAACCAATGAATTCAATTTCTCACACAAATTCAGCTCTGCAGGTATTCAGCTCAGAAAAGAAAATACAGAAACCAAAAAAAGCAATGAATTCAATTTCTCACACAAATTCAGATCTGCAGGTATTCAGCTCAGGAAAAAAAATACAGAAACCAAAAAAAGCAATGAATTCAATTTCTCACACAAATTCAGATCTGCAGACATTCAATCCTAAAAAAAAATATTGAAACCAAGAAAAGCTTTGAGTGTAAATAGTCACACACATTCAGATCTGCAGATTTACAAAATAAAACACTTACTCCAGTACGCTGCAAACTACAACAAGCTGCAGATTTACAAAATAAGATTTACAAAATTCAAATCTGCAGATTTACAAAATAAGACACTGAAACAAAAAATTCACTTTAGATTAACTGAAGATGTCACTGAAACAGGTAATTGAACTTAATTTCTGTCACAAGAGTCAAAGGTACATGCCCTTACAGATAAAAAAAAAAAAATTTGCAGAACACTAATTTCAATGTCCACTAGATGTTCCTGGGGGTACCCATGCCTTTTTCCTTCTTGTAAGAGTTCCTTCTTTACTTCTGCGATCAGTGCCTTTATCTTTATATTGAGTCTTGGCAATATTTGTGGCAGCATCAAAACCCTTACCTCCCCATGCAGGCAATTTGTGCATCTTCATCCCAGATTGAGTACCAGTTTGTGTTGTAGGGAAACCCTGTTGAGGTGGATTGATCACCTGTCATTGACAGAACAAGTAACCCAAGGTTCAGACAATGATTTACCAATATATATATATAGTTATATTAAAAAGCTATAATTTAATTTTACCTGTGAAGAAGGGTCTACACTGGGTTGTGTCTGTGTTGTAGCTGCTGACTGGCTGGGTCCATACATAGCATCAACCTAATTTCAAGAAGAGTTAATAATGAAATTCAAATATGAAACTAGACTAATACAAAAATAAGCAGAAAAATTTGTCCCTACCAGTGCAAAATGCTCCTCCAGGATATGTGGATCAATGTCATCCATTGGGTTATGTTGTCCTGCTTCACTTGAGGGTTCACCCTATTATAAACAGTCAATCCATAAGGACACAAGCATCAAATTTAAAATATAACACTTAATACAAAACAATTACCTGTGGTCGTTGATGGTGCCTTTTATTGTGGCCTGGAGCACCACATATACTACACTTCATGGTGACCCCTGTCTTCTTGACTCTGCCATTTGTAAAGCCTCTTTCATCCTCACCAATTTCCCTTCTCCTGAGCAGTGTCTTCCTACCCTTTCTCCTGGTGATTGGCTCAGGTGGAATCATGGGCCCTTGTTGACTTTTAGGCCATGAGTCCCTGTCTTGTGTGGGGTTTAATGTGTGTCTATATGTCTCCAAGAAGGTACTGATTTTGTAGCAATCATCTAAAAAATTTTCTGGCTTGTCTTTATTGTGGTAAATGACTGAAATGGCATGACTGCAGGGAATTCTGTCGGTTGCCATTTCCTCATGTGCAAGTACCCTCATTTTTTTGTTAATCACAAATTGGCCATCGAGGCCCAACCACTTGATACTCGATCACCACCGGACCAAATTGAATTGTATAACCAACTAAGTTGCTTGTTTTTTTCCGACTTTTTTTAAGTATCCTAGGGCGTTGAACGTGGTGCATTTTTTTCATGGCATCCCTTCTCTTCGAATCCTAACCATCAACTTTGTCCTGATCATCTCATTCATTGTTACAATGCCTTTTATCCTAGCTTCAAGGATGTGGCTATTGAAGCACTCACAAAGGTTATTAAGCAATATATCACACTTGAATCTAGTTTGGAAGTAGGCCCTACTCCAGTGGTGTGGGTCTATCTTCTTCATGTACTCATGGGCACCTGCGGACATCACATTCAACATGTCCATTGCTCTTTCATAGGCAGGTAGGTATGTAGATTTGGCACAATTCCACAATTGATCTTTTAGTGCTTTCCCTCTATAATTTTTTTTGAAATTAGTGTGGATATGCCTAACACAATACCTATGTTCACTGTGAGGAAACAACTCTTCTAATGCAGGTATTAAACCCTAAGTTTGTAAATTTAATATACACACAACCACCACAGTTCAAAACAAAGAAAAGAAACAAGGGCAAGCAAATGTCAGTATATAACCAAAGAAGCAATCATATATGTTATGAAATATATCAAGCAGTATAGAAACTTAACAGGACATATTAGTTGTATAGAACCAATTCCATTATAGAAACAAGGGAAATAAAATGTCAGGACATATTAGGAAATTAACAGGACATATTAGGAAATACATCAAGCAGTATAGAAACATATAAAAAAAAACCACAAATTTGGAGAACTTATTAGTTAAGCATGGCAAATTTATTATACATATATCAAGCAGTATAGAAACTTAACATGACATATTAGTTGTATAGAACCAATTCCATTATAGAAACAAGCGAAATAAAATGTCAGGACATATTAGGAAATTAACAGGACATATTAGGAAATACATCAAGCAGTATAGAAACATATAAAAAAAAAGCACAGATTATACATATATCAAGCAGTATAGAAACATGTAAAGCAAACCAATTCTAGAGTCCACTCATGCTAATAAAGATGAGAAGAAAATTACCTTCTGTCTATCACTCATAAATGCCCATTGATAGCTATCTGTGATCTTCAAGTCTTCTGCCAGTAGCTCCAAGAACCACTTCCAATTCTCCTTATTCTCTTTGCTTCATGTAGCCCATACAGCAGGGATAGATGCGATCATTTGCATCTATCCCTACATTTACTAACAAGCGCCCCCCCCATATAGGCTTTTTTAAAAAAAACATCCATCCGAGTGATAGAATTTGTCTACATCCTGCTAAGAAACCCTCTCTCAAAGGTGTTAGACAAACATACATGCACTCAAAAACACCTTGGTTACACCTGAATTTAATGCATGAACCCGGGTGAGTCCTCAATAGCTCCAATCTGTAGTCATAAAGTCTTTCGAGCTGAGTTTTTTCATCACCATCTATGATCCTAGTTTGAATGTAGGAAAAAAAATTGAAGCAAATAAATTAACTTACAGATAAGAGATAGCAAACTATAAATTAAATAAGACTTAAGCATTAAATTTACCTGAGTGCAAGGCACTTGGCCCTGTATGCTTTCAACCTACTGATATCCACTTCTTGGTTAATTTTCACAGCCTGGACAATCCCAGCTAATTTCCATGAAGGATCTGCTCGAAATTGCTCAAGATAGGCTTTGGCTATCCACTCTGCATTTACATGCCTATTACTGTGATCTCGTGCACATTCATGCTCTAATTTCCCTGCCTTAATCTGCACTGTGCTGCCATCTTTGACCATAGGTGATGCCCATAGGTAAAAAGGGCATCCTTTCTTGCAAAAGGCTTTGCACCTTTTTTGGGAATTAGGTCTAAAATTCATTACATATCTGTTCTTAATCCCATAAGCCTTCACTGCATCCTTGAATTGTTTAAAACTCCTAAATTTCATTCCAATTCTAAATTGAGGATTGTTCATATCAACCTCTTCATTAAATTCTGAATATTTGGGCTTCTTACTAATTATCTCCTCTTCATACATTGATGACGCTGAATTTAACTCTTCACTACCCTGCATAGTTTGAGTCAACATCATCTTCACCTGCTAGATTTGGAGGTTCTCCATGAGTAATCACCATGGTCCTGTGTTTATGGCTAGTAGCCCCTACTTCTTGCTCAGAAACATCACTAAAACTGTAATCAGAATCATGAAAGTCATCTTCCTCAACATCCTTATTCTTACCATCTCCTTTAATTAATTCCTCCTCCAAGTCTCTATCTTCTTCACTAGATCCTCCTTCCACTTCTTCTAAAATTGATTGTCCACTTCTTGCAAGCTTTACACAAACCTGAACCTCCCTGTTACTACCTACTGCCATAGCCATGGCTAGTGCATCCATGTCAGTGCATATCTCCCTTAAACCCCTGTTTTCACTGCCTACATCCAGCCACCATACAGTGCACCCTTCAACATCTAATTGAAACTCCCACGGCCATAGCTAGCAACTCCGAGCCCTAGATATTTGATCTCCACGACAAAAAGTCTACAAACCCGACCAATCCCTCTATACCCCCAACCATGTAGTGCATCCTTATACTAAACAACTCAGGTTGTAGATGCTGAAATAAAAAAAGAAAATATACACGATTAATTCATTGTTTTTGATCTGCTGTTTATAACAATGTACATATCACTACATAATGCAACCATCACATAGGTAATGACAAGTCCTTTGAACCAATTCTTTACAAGTTTATATCAAAAAAATTGTGTCAAGGAAAATAACACAAACCAAAATAAAGTTATATGGAGGCAAATAACACAAACCAGCTTTCCAATGTAATTGTGTTGAGGGAAATTAACAAACCATAATTAAATTTACCCAATTCTACCACACCCTTATTTAGAAATATGGAATTTGTGGCAAGGAAAGCACATTCCGAAAAATTTTAACTCAAA
The DNA here is from genome assembly GCF_009730915.1 of Dioscorea cayenensis subsp. rotundata. Classification (NCBI taxonomy): domain Eukaryota; kingdom Viridiplantae; phylum Streptophyta; class Magnoliopsida; order Dioscoreales; family Dioscoreaceae; genus Dioscorea; species Dioscorea cayenensis. The sequence goes on along the minus strand of NC_052489.1, from coordinate 29,515,540 downwards.
CCGGGGAACATAGCACCACATGAATTGTGTTGATGGAAAGCACATCCATAGTATAAACCAAACAAAAAAACCCTATTTGACAAAAAAATTCTACAAGCTGTTTGAGATCAAATAACATCACATTAAAAAAAGCAGGACTAAAAATTGGCCATCAAGCTGGGAACCACATTCAACATAAAAAGCAAGGACATCTAATATAAAAAAAAACCAAAAAAATCCACTTCATAGCAACACTTCTACAACTAATGGCTAGGGCCACATTCAACGACAAAAATTTAGGGACATCCAGATTATAAAAACCCACTTAACGACAATACTTCTATATTCAACGACTAGAGACCACATTCAACACAAAATTTAGTACATACGAGTAAAAACAAAAACCCAAAAAAACCCATTTATGACAACACTTCTACAACTAACAGTAGGGACCACATTCAACATAAAAACCCAAGACATCCAAGGAAAAAAAAAACCCAAAACACCCACTCAATAACAAAACTTATGCAACTACTAGCTAGGGACCACAACAACAAAAAAAGAAAAAAATTAATGTACTACTGGTGGACCCTCGGCATTGTGAACACATACCACTGACTTTCACTTGTAAACCATAACCTTATTTTGCTTCAAATAGACACTACAACCTATAAAGTAAACATATAATGCAATAAGGGCATTAGGGTTTCATGGAGCTTACAATACTACGGTGGACCGTCGCTGCTTGGGACGGACCTCCCGATTCACCGCCATTCTGCGTTGAAGTCTTTCTTGCTTGCCTTGCTACCTCACCGATGGTAAGGTTCTCGATCCTTTGCTCTCGACCAGTCACCACAAAGCCTTTGCTTTGGTGAAAATGAGAAAGAAGGTGAGAAGGAAAAAGCTCAATGTCTTCTCAACGGTCTACTTTCCCCTTTTTGAGGTGAAGATGATGTGGCGGTTCTCTGGCGGCGGGGATCACAAAAGCAGGGCGTGGACATGCCACATCGGGATTACGAGTCGGCACAACCCTGGCAGCGAGGCCGTTCCGGCTGCCGCGTGGGTTTATGAGGGCTGGAATTGGTCGGGATGTTGGCCGGTGAAAAGAAATCATAGTTGGGTGATCGTTTTTATGCGTTTTGAACTTGGGTGACCGAATTGAAAACCAAGTAAAGTTGGGTGACCTCCTGAAAATTTAACCCCCATTTTGTGTAAATGAGTAATGCTATTTTTGGAATATGATATGGTGCCAGGTGACATTTTAAAACCACATAAAAATTAGTATTCGGTTAAGTATAATTAAAAATACAATAAATTTTTAATTACAGTGTTTATATTTCACTGTTTGATATAATTTTTATTGCGAATTAGCGCCAGGTTGGTTGATTGATTGAAATGTTAATCATGCATGAGGTGGGACACAGATTGATATTGGTGAAGAAGAAAAGTCAATGAACCTGTCAAATCAAATTGAATCCCTTACACGTTTTTTAGCAGTATTTTGGTGAAGTACAAACTGTGTTCAGCATATATGTATATATATTTGTTAATGATATCATAACGCATGTTTCAAAAATAAATAAAACATAATATAATAAATATTAAATTTGTACCAATTACATATAAATTTAATATTATATGGAATTATACGGTTGGTATTTCACCCAAGGTTGCCATTGATATTGAGTCATGTGAGAATGCTTGTCCAACAAACCTAGTCATTTTGATAGTCACTTATTAAGTGTGACAAGATAAATTTTTATAACATGAACAAACTACCAACACTTAATTTGAATAGTACTAAATAATAGTTTAGTTTTTAAACAAATTTAAGAATTTTTAGATTTTAGTTGAAAAGGAAGAGTGTCCGGGAAATATTTTAATCTTTTTTTAACAGTTTCTGGCTACTTAAAAAAACATAAGTTACTAAAATTACACTAAAAACGCTTGGTAAAAACTTCCAAATGAAAAATTAAAAAAAAAAAAAAAACCATTGTTTCTATAAGAATGCCTCACCAGAAAGCACTCCCGGAGGTAATCTCATCCTTATCTTTCATTCTTTTTCCCCTGGTTCAAACTGACAAATTTGTGAGATGAAATAATTAAATCACCACATATCATATGTCATACAAGTAAAATGCACCCAGTGAGTACCTGTCATTAATTCATAGCAAGTGCTTCATATCATTGTGTGTCATTGACTGAGATACGGCTTAATTTTAATACCTTCTCTTGGTATTTGTGATGCAGATGAATACTTCTTCAATAGCTTGCCTATATCATGTGCTTCATATCATTGTGTGTCATTGAATGAGACACGCCTGAGTGCTTGTTAAGCAGTGAAGAAGCTAGTCCTGGAGATATCCAGATATCTAATTCCATAACAATTTTCAATCTCTCATTACCTTCACTGGTAGAGTAGTAGCGCCCTTATCTATTCAGAATTCCTACTACCTTACTTCTTTCTAAATCTTTGGTGTTGTATTTGCACATTCAACTTTGAACAGTTGAAAAATACATAAGTTGTAATAAGAAATCTGGAGGCTAAAATAGTTGTATTCTGAAGCCTCATACCAGTGAATGTTTGCTTATGATGCAATGTACAAGGATGTTTGGTATATAATTATTGCGAATTAGCAGCTGATGAAAAATAGTGATTGAAATCAGGTCTGAAATCAATTAATAACTATCCTCACTAATTTTTTTTTATAAATGCGACGTTTTTACAATTATTCCTTTCAAAATTTTCAAACAGCAATATTCTTTTTTCAACTTTAAAAGATTCATAATCAAACAAAATTCAGTATAACAAATAGCTGGCAAACAAAAATTTACCAATAAGAAATAATACAAAAATAAAAACTTAATACATACCATGCTATTCTTTCTAATGAAACAGTCTTTAAAGAACAAGTTCCCAACATACACAAAATTTACCCAGAACTAGTAGATACATATCTTATCCTACCTGCCCCGCGCCCGATTGCCTCTACCAAAGGAATGACGACCTCCTCTGCCGTGTGGCCTCCTTCCATGAGGAGATGACCTTCCAGGTGAGAAGGGCTGGGGCTGTTGCCCTGCTTGTCGAATGGCTGCTGGATTCTGTCCCTCAAAAACCCTAGGGTCTTGAGCATTGCTAGGTCCAATTTGTGCCAGACCAAAGCCAGTCTGACCAAAGGGCCTTGTCACCATAGGATTAACAGGGAGATTTAACAGTCCTCCTCCATTCCATGGTCCACCAAGCGGGGGGCTAGACTGAGGTAGGAACGGCCGTTGAGAAGCCATTGCATTTGAATAAGCGTTCAAGGCCGGGTTCTGAGGATGTGGATATGAAGCACCACCAAGTCCTCCTTGTAAACCAATAAGCTGGTGCAGAGGTGAGAATCCCTGTGCCAATGCATTCTGTTGTTGTTGTTGTTGTTGTTGTTGCTGCTGCTGTTGCAGCAGCACTCCAAGTGCCCAAGCACCAAGCTGCTGCTGCGGCAGCATGTCATTTGGCCAGACATTTGGTTGTTGCTGTAATAGCATTCCTGGCCCAGAAGCATTTAACTGCTGCTGCGGAGGAGGAGGAGGAGGTAATGAATGTGCCCAAACAGAGTTCAGTGGATGCTGCAATGACTGATCAAGAGGATGATTTAGACAAGCGCCTGTTCGCTCAGCTGGAAGAATTGTTGGTGGCATAGGGAAAGCACTGCCTCCAGAAGAGAAAGCTGGATTACCATCACTACTTGTACCTGATGATGCATGAGTTCCAGGACCAAAAGGCAATGATTGGTTTGTAGCAGCACGAGCATGAAGGTTAGGAGCTCTCGCATTTTTCTTAGTTCCGGCAACCTTCCGATCATTTCTTTTCTTATTCACACCACATTCCCTATTGCTATGCATACTGTGTCCAGTTGCTCTTTTTGCCTGCCGAAGAGATCTCCTGTATTCAGCTTCCTTCTCATCATCAGAGAATTCCACCTCATCTGTCATCTCCTCGTCATTCTCACCTGATGCATCATACCCTTTCTTGTAGATGTCCTTATCATTGAGAACATGATTTGCAAACTCCAGAACAAATGAGACACTCATGCCTTCCTTCACTCCATCAGCGATTTCTGTATCAGAATTGTACCTCACAATATAGTAAGGATTTTTAACAGGTCCAAATATTTCATCAACCACACCCAAAGGAGACCTGGTTTCAGTAATCCAGAGGATAGAACCCTCACTAAGAGGATTGTGCTTCTCTGAACCTTCTACAATGACTCTGCTCCCAATTATCTGAATAAAAATCAAATTTATAAAACAACTTCAACCCTACAGAGGGACAAGTAAATTATTAACTGAAACTCAGTACGTTAAAAGTTTCTTTTAGGCAAACTCACAGATGAAATCACTCCAACCGGCAAAGTCTGATGATGTGGTTCCAAGCACACATCAACAGGGAGGAACTGGAGGAAGATCCTGCAGTATAAACCATCCATAAGTATTCAATAATCCATGAAATAATCCAAGTTTTACCATGCACATGAATGCATTAGCAGGAACAACCTCCCTGCTGAGCTACAACAAATAAAAGGTTAGCATTATTACATCCCACCAAAATGCACAAAGACACATATAACATGTATTAGAAATGAATCAGAAACATTCAAAGCACAACAAACTCACAAATTCCCAATTCAAAAGTTGCATAAATGATCAAGAAACTGCAATGCAAACATAAACCACATCTCTAATTAATATGGATAACAGCAAAAGAGATATAAGCAGATATAATTCCAACAGATCAAAAATATAAGCAGCACATACTCATAAATCCTCAATTTATTGTTTGTATAAATCATCAAGATACCCAGGATGGAAGTATCAACCTAGCTAATGCCAAAGAGATAAACATAGCAAATCCTCCAAAATATAATACTATCGATCAAAGATATAAGCAGCACATACTCATGAATCCCCAAATTCACTATTTGCATAAATCATCCATCAGACTAGTTACCCAATCTCCATGCAAGTTCATGCATTCAAGCAAAAAAGGATAAAGGAAAGACAAGGAAAATAATTACCTCAATCTCATTCTTTGATTTAATAGGCCCTTTCATGACAATCCCTTCCTCGTCACTTGAAAACAATCACATTCTCCATAATCTCACCTTCTTCCGCTTCTTCCACCTCATCACCTCCATCATCATCCCTCTTCTTCACCACTAGAAGAACTAGAAGACTCCTCACTCGAAGACTCTTCATCACTCTCAGACTCACTGCCAACTTCCTCCTCTTCCCCCTTAGAAACCAAACCCACTCCTTGTGTGCCATTCGCTTGTTCACTACCGAGAACCTCCTCAAAATGCTCCATTTTCTTGATTTTCTCATCAGGGCTAGCCACAGATTCACTGCCGCCATTGATCACTGGATTAAGAGAAACCTTATCCATTTTTCTCATCGATTGGAGAACCTAAAAATCTCGGACTCATCGGCTCTGGATTCATGCACAGCGGGAACATCATCTTCTTTTTGGAAGCTCAGACTCCTCGACTCTGGATTCATGTAGAGCAGGAACATCATCTTCTTTTTGGCTCAATTTTTGGCGTCTCTAGCATTAGAGATTGACATCGGAGAGAGATCAGGATCAACAAGCCACTCAACCACGGGATCGAAATCAAGCACGGAATCCAGGAAGGGTTGACCAGGAGCTTCTCTAATGGCTGGGATTCGCCATCCCACCATCGCCAGAAGAGAGAGGAGCGATTAGGGTTTTTGGAGGGACGACGATGATGCTAGGGTTTTCAGGGTTTGGCTCATACTAGGGTTTTAGCAATTGGTGTGTGATCTCGAGATTGGGTTATTATTTGTGTGGTTCCATCTCGAGGCACTCTAAACTACTTGCGGATGTTTTTGAAAATAAGAGGTTTTTATTCCATGTCTTCTAAAGTCTTCTATAGTGGAGGATAACTCATTATGTTTTTTTTTCCTAATTGTATTAATTCTTTGAATTTGTTGGGGTGATTATAATTTATAAATACCTCCAAGGCATGAAATAGAACTCACTAATAATTACGGTAGTTTTTATATTAATAAAAATATTTTTGATAAAAGCAAGAAACCGTATATACATCAAAAAGTGCACAAACTTGAAATTGATCATCTAACTTGCACATCTTTATTTGGTGACATAAAATTTGGATAATAAACCAGTGCCGATGACATATTACACCATTACATCTAGTGAAATTCAAGCTAGTAATTAAATATTTCACACTCGTTTTTCTCAATAAAGTCAATATTGTTGGATTATGATCTCTTGGTATTAATAAAAATATATATGCAATTAATACTGTCCATAAATTTTTATTTTTGTGAGAAAAAAATTCATAAAAAATACAAAGATGGTTTTTACAACGATGGCTAATATTTTGATCCGCAGTCACACCTTTTAGAACCCTAGAGCTCATCCAATTGGATATTTATGGATTTAGAGAGTATATGAAAAATAAAATTGTCTATGTTATTTTTTATTTTTTATTTTTTAAAAGTGGCATCTATATAAAATACCAATAGTAGTCTACGAAGTTACTAATGATCATTTAGTCTATTAATTAATAATGGGTTTCTTGTATTAGATGTTTGTATTAGTGAAGGGTGGCTCATGTGAAAAGCACAAGTATTATAAAATTTAACGCCCATGGTGTAAGTACCTAACACATTATATGCTTATCAAGAATGAGAAAAATATGACATACCTCCGCATGCGCCTCTGCTTAAATAGTTAAACTCTTTTACTCATCTAATAAGTGCTATTTAGAGTGGATAATCCATTATTTATAATAATTTATTAAGTATTATTAAAATGGATATTTTGCTTATTTTATATAGCCTCATTTCATACATCATATTGTCTCATTTTGTTTTTTGTTTTTTTATTATTTACTATTTGTTATTTTCTTTTATATACTTTTATTCTACATAGCCATCATAATAATAACTTAACAGTTAAAATATGACTCATATCAAAAATCTAAAATTCTCAACTTTCTTAATGAATAGTTGAGATTTTAATAATAATATATGTTTATAATATTTTATCCACATTGTTAAAAAAACAAAAAAACAAAAAAAAAACATTTCTATCCAGTGTATATATTGCTTAAATGCTTTCCTTACTAAAACCTGGCACAAAGGTAAACAGAAATGAACAATCAATCAAAAGAGCTCACATATATTTTAATTTATTTTATTACAAATCAAAACAATGAAAATTCACCTCAAACCTAACAAAATTTAAACTAATCGATCCATCAAGGAACCAAACAGAATCATAAGACCGAACCAAAGAACCATGCGATCTTATTTCAGCAACTAAAAAACAGACCACAAAGAAGTGATGCAAGAGACCATCAATGACTGGCTGGACCAGGCTGACTCATGAGCCGCGAGTAAGAACCGGTTCCACATCGAGCCATAGAGAAAAACAAACTGACCGATCGAGCCAATCCGACGGCGATGGCGGCCTTCACTTGGCCTCTCCTTGGAATCGAACGGCTCTGATATCTCCTCCTCATTGCTCTCCTCTTCTCCACCATCTTTCTTTTGCTGCTTTTCTACTCTACTGCTCTTAATTATGAACAACGCCTAAATATATATATATATATATATATTTATAAAGAGGGGTGATGTTACGGAGATGCCCTTGAATTGTATCATTAAGTACGATCGTGCCGCTTATTCTTTACTTTATCGAGTTAAACGAATCTTGAGACAGCGATGCACGGTCCAGGAATGTTCGGCCTTTTCAATGCCGATATCGTGTTCATCCGGACTCGCATCGGATACCATTTCATCCGCTGCGAATCTCAAAGCGTGCTTTGGGAACTTTAGTGATTGGTTTAAATTTTTAATTATAAAGGAGATTTATTTATTTGTTTTAAGTGCCTGTTGATTAATAATTATTGATGTCGATTTAAAAATACATCTCCTTCTCTTAATTCATTTTTTTCACATGTTTTTTTTTAAAGACAAATATGACAAGTTTTGAAGGGCATATACGCATGATGCGTTCTCACTTAATAATACATGATGAAGGTGTTGGTTGCAAACCTATATCTATAATCGACAATTCTTTATTATCATTGTATCTAATGAGATTTGAACTCAAAATATTTTAAATGTCTCACCCTAATATCCTTCACAATGGGTCAATGTAGTTTGACTATAAATCCTTTAATTTCCGATGTATTTCTTTTAAAACATATATTTTTATGGGACAGGAATATAAAATTGTAATTAGTGTTTAAAAACTGTTCACTCTGATGGAATTGATTGAACATGATAATTAGAAGAAATAATGCTTGCATTTTACCGCAATAATTCAGAATTTTTTTAATACATTCATGTGGAAAATGCTTAATTGCAATATTGGTCGGAATTGGTGAATGCCGTACAGCATTTATTATTGATTTTTTGATAAATGATGGAATGTGTTATTCATGGTGTTTGAAATATTAGATGTGTTATGTGTATTTAGTTAGTACAAGATCTACAAAATTGGATTTGTTTTTTATTGGGTTTGGTGATGCATGAATCTACTCAACTCATTAAACCATTCTATTTTTACCGTTTACAAAATTTGGGGAAGAGTTAAAATGGATTTTTCAAGAATATATATATATATATATATATTCCGCATAAAGATGGCCAAAGATTCAAAAGAAATGAACAAGATTCAAAAGAGCTCACATATATTTTAATTTATTTTATTACAAATCAAAACAATGAAAATTCACCTCAAACCTAACAAAATTTAAACTAATCGATCCATCAAGGAACCAAACAGAATCATAAGACCGAATCAAAGAACCATGCGATCTTATTTCAGCAACTAAAAAACAGACCACAAAGAAGAGATGCAAGAGACCATCAATGACTGGCTGGACCAGGTTGACTCATGAGCCGCGAGTAAGAACCGGTTCCACATCGAGCCATAGAGAAAAAATGAACCGACCGATCGAGCCAATCCGACGGCGATGGCTGCCTTCACTTGGCCTCTCCTTGGAATCGGACGGCTCTGATATCTCCTCCTCATTGCTCTCCTCTTCTCCACCATCTTTCTTTTCACTACTCTACTACTCTTAATTATGAACAACGCCTAAAAATATATATATATATATATATATATATATTTATAAAGGGGGGGTGATGTTACGGAGATGCCCTTGAATTGTATCATTAAGTACGATCGTGCCGCTTATTCTTTACTTTATCGAGTTAAACGGATCTTGAGACAGTGATGCACGGTCCAGGAATGTTCGGCCTTTTCAATGCCGATATTGTGTTCATCCGGACTCGCATCGGATACCATTTCATCCGCTGCGAATCTCAAAGCGCGCTTTGGGAACTTCAGTGATTGGTTTAAAATTTTTAATTATAAAGGAGATTTATTTATTTGTTTTAAGTGCCTGTTGATTAATAATTATTGATGTCGATTTAAAAATACATGTCCTTCTCTTAATTCATTTTTTTCACATGTTTTTTTTTTAATGACAAATATAACAAGTTTTGAAGGGCATACGCATGATGCGTTCTCACTTAATAATACATGATGAAGGTGTTGGTTGCAAACCTATATCTATAATCGATAATTCTTTATTATCATTGTATCTAATGATATTTGAACTCAAAATATTTTAAATGATCCTAATATCCTTCACAATGGGTCAATGTAGTTTGACTATGAATCATTTAATTTCAATGTATTTATTTTAAAACATATATTTTTATGGGACATGAATATAAAATTGTAATTAGTGTTAAAAAAACTATACTGTTCACTATAATGAAATTGATTGAACATGATAATTAGAAGAAATAATGCTTGCATTTTACCGCAATAATTCAGAATTTTTTTAATACATTCATGTGGAAAATGCTTAATTGCAATATTGGTCGGAATTGGTGAATGCCGTACAGCATTTATTATTGATTTTTTGATAAATGATGGAATGTGTTATTCATGGTGTTTGAAATATTAGATGTGTTATGTGTATTTAGTTAGTACAAGATCTACAAAATTTGGATTTGTTTTTTGTTGGGTTTGGTGATGCATGAATCTACTCAACTCATTAAACCATTCTATTTTTACCGTTTACAAAATTTGGGGAAGAGTTAAAATGGATTTTTCAAGAATATATATATATATATATATATATATATATTCCGCATAAAGATGGCCACCGTTTTTTGATATCTTAAAACCATTACAAAATGGAGTATTTTGTGAGTTACATACATTTTATATTTTTGCTTTTCTTTATTTCTATTTTTTAAATATAAAAAAATGCAGCTATTATTTATATTTTTGTTATATTTTTTTTTTATTTTTGTCAATGATAATTGGATTGAATATTTGATTTGTCAATTATTTTTGGATCTATTAACATGGGATCTAGATGAATTGATGTACTAATTCCTCACATATACTTACCCCTGATATAATTTGTTCATTTTATAAATAATAATAATAATAATAATAATGATTTTAAAATGTTGTAATTATATGAATTACATGCTCAGTTTTAAATTTATAAGATAAAATGAACTTCTCCATAAAATAATACCCTTTCATTTGTAAAATACATTTTATCTTACTCTTAGTGCATGTATATGATGCTAAATTATGACTTTCACTGTTTACTAAATAACAAATCAAGTAACTATGAATTTTATTGTAATTACCCACCATGCAAGGATAAGATTGAAACCCATTCTCTCTTGTTTTACTCTTGCAGTTTAAAGTTTCATTGCTTTTTTTAAAAAAACAAAGGACACCCATTTGGACTCTTCCACTCCTGATCATTGGATTCAAATTTTAATTTAAATCACATAATCCATTTCTCATGTTACTATTCGTTTGGCTTAATTAAATTGATTTTTTTAATAAGTTCATATAATTAAGTTTGAATGCATGGATTAAGTTTATATGTGTTTTCTATGTTCATTAAAAACAAATATTTAACTCAGAAGTTTATTTCATCTGTAGAAAGGCTGTCCAACCCATTTAATAAAAAAACCCTCATATTTTTATATATCAAAAGGTAATAAATTTCTTTTTATAAAAAAAATAATCTATTTTTGTATATATATAAAAAAAATAGGCTGCAAACTTGTTTCAATATCATAAGGGTCACTTAACAAAAGTTCGCAATTTTATTTATCATTAAAGATTGCAAGTCTTTATCATAAAAAAATAATAATAATAATCTGAATTAATGTTATTATAAAAAAAAACCCTCAACCCAATTTAGCATCACAAGGACTTTTAAACCCATAGATATAAAAAGACCCGTAAACTCATTATTAATAAAAATTGTGACAAAAAAAACTCATTATTAATTAAAAACCTTGTATTCAATAATAACAACCTTTGTTATCCTTATCATATTTATTACTTATAAATAGGAGGATGAGAGTTTCACTCTCTTGACACAATAGTCAAGAACTAGTAATTATTACACATTTATGTTAAAAAAAAATATCTAATTTATTGAATGAGTTTATGCTTTGTGTAAGACATTTAAAAGGTATTGAATTCAAATACAGCAGACGCAATAATGATAACGGGTCCTTAGTTAAGGATATAGATTTGTAACCCACACCATGTGTCACCAGATGATAGTACATGAGTTAGATATCCAATTCTCGGCCTTTATACATGTCTCCTGCCATCACTTGTCATATTTAAAAATAAAAATAAAAAATAAAGCTCGGTGGATAAGATACAAGCGTATACAATAAAACCAAAAAACAGAGGATATTTATTTATTTATTAAAATAAAATCCCCAAAATACAGCAAATATTTCAAATCATTATATGCAACCTTCCCTTCGCTTCCATTCACTCGCACTCTATATTAACAAAAAAAAAGAAAAGATATCAAACTAAATCCAATGGCCAAGATTGAATCATGGATGACCAACCCGAGATGAGAAGGAGAAGAAAGACAAGCTGCGTGATGATAAGGGGAACAACGACACCAAGGAGTGCACCAATCCAAGGACTATGGCCACCTTCACCTGTCCCCTCCTCGGGATCGGACGGCTAGAAACTCTCGCCGTCCACCTCCCGCTCGCCGCCGATCTCCTCTTCTCCTCCGCCGCCGCCATCTCCGATCTTAGACACGTGGCACTCCCTTGTTGTAGTGGTGGTGTTGCGTTTCTTGCTATTTTATAACACGACTCCTATCAAATGAACCTGGGTTTTCTACAAAACTACGAGATTGCCACTTAATCAACAGCCGTGACACGGATCTCAAGACAAATGATCCGGCGCTCGTTGCTTAACCCGTGCTCATGCTCATCTAAAACACATTTTTTTCTTATAAATTGAGAACAGAGTGAGGGTATTTTTGGAAGAATGATTTTAGGTAGGACTATATCACAATATCAAGTGGATCTCTCTTTCTTTGTCTTCTAAAAGAAAATCTTATATTTATTTTGGTTTCATACTTTTTTCTTTGTCTTTTTTAATTAAAAAAACTTGGTGCCATTGTTAGAGTGTCGTGTTTGATTCTATATTCTATATTTTTTTTTTTGAAAAAGTGAATAAATCACGTTAATTAAAAAAAAGGAGAAAAGATACTACAGACTCTACAACACAAATACGTGGAAAGAGCACAAAAATCACAAAACACAAACAATAACAACTAACCACAAGAAGTGGTAGTACAGGGGACACAAACAAAACAAAGCAACAACAAGAAACAACAAAGAGAAACGGCACACATCACGCCAGACACACTCGGAACCACCCGACTACTCGCCTGTGTGGTGGACCTCGGGTCCCCTCGTAAGCGATCACCCCTGCTCTCCACCCTCGGACCTAAGAAATCAAGACTTCAGTGATGGTAGTGATGGAATCCTCCGACTTGACTCGAGCCCTCCCCATCAAGAGAGCCATGTCAAAAGCATATGAGCAATTTTAATAATGAGAGCGCATGCAGAATGCGATTAGCATTAAAAATGCAATCATTTCTAATCAACCAAATATTCCACACAATGGCTTTTCACCAAGACGTCCCCCCAAAACCCTAGAATCAGGTCGCACTAATGATCTCCAATTACCCCACGCCGAGGTAATGGACAGTGGAGGATCCGGAAGCTGAAGCAGATGTACAAAGTAGCCCCAGACCTGTCTAGCAAGAGAATACTGAAAGAATAGATGGTCCACCGTCTTTAAATCCGCATGGCAGAGAACACAGGTTGCAATAGGTAACCGTTCATGACTTCTTTTTGGCTAGGGTTCTCAGAGAGAGGATTTTTATTTTTTTCCATGCAAGCCAGTTGAAGATATTGACTTTTTTGGGACACAGAGTTACGCCCGAAGAAACCCCGCCATCGGACAACGACTCCACCATCATTGAGGAAGTTGTAAAAAGATTTCGACCGAGAAAGAGCCATTTCCCGCCGATTCCACCATTTTTTTATCCCCCAAGCCCCCCGAGGGCCCCCAGCACTGGACACGGAGATCGAGAAGAACCGAAAGTGCTGAAAAATGGCGCCTCCTCAAAAAGAGAGCAGCCCCCCACCGTGCCATTAGGAGTCTGTGACCTTCTAAACTCGTCCGGCCAGATGTACATAGGAGCCTGTCCATTAACCCATCGGTCTTTCCAAAAAAGTGTTTCAATTCCCGAGTTGACAACTTGGAGGATACAACCTCGTAAAGCTTCAAGAAGCGTCTCATTACTCCTTTCCGTAAGAAGGAGATCCTCCCCGCTTGTCTAGGGAACAAGTTCCATCGTTTCTAATCCATAATTGAACTTAACAATACTCGCCCCACACCAGGTCGGATCCGACAAATATTTCCACCACCATTTGCCTAACAGCGCCAAGTTGAAATTCTGGAGCTCGAGTATGCCCCACCCTCCTTGATCACGCGATCGACAAAGGTTCTTCCACCCAATAAGCCTAATCTTAGGGTGGTCAATGTCCGGTCCCGACCATAAGAAGTCCCTTCTAATACGGTTAATTTTTTTGATAACCCAACAGGTAATCCGAAAAAGAGACATCCAATACGTAGGGATAGCAGAGAGGATGGGAATTTACCAAGGTAAGTCGACCACCTAATCGACGAGATATTGCACTTTCCAAGTGGAAAGTCGCCTCGATTTTAACAATAAGCTCCTCCCAGTCTTGCCTTCTTGGCCTCCGCCCCGAGATCGGGATACCCAGATATGTAACCGGAAGGACCCCTCTCTCACAAGAAAGCGTATCTGCAGCTGCCTGGTCGGGGAGCAAGTCCCGATAGGAAGAGTACAAGCAAGTTTTGGAAAAGTTAGTTGCTAAACCAGTCATCCCCTCAAACACTAACAAAATAAGTTTCACCACCCGCAGATCTTCAAGCCCTCCCGTAGTCAAAACCAGGAGGTCATCGGCATAATGGAGGTTGCACATGCTTCCCATCTCACCTAACGGCACCCCAATCAAGACCTTCGAACGAAGTGCATGAAAGAACATCGAGCATAGAGCATCCGTAACCAGCACAAATAGCAAAGGAGAAAGTGGGTCTCCTTGCCTTAAACCCCTTTGATAACGCACATAACCGTTAGGGGAACCATTAACCAGGATAGAGGCCTTAGAAGAAAACAAAATGTTCTTGATCCACCTAATCCACCGGTCTCCGAAGCCCCTTGCTCTAAGTAGATCAAAAAGGAAATCCCAATCAACTAGATCAAAGGCCTTCAAAAAATCAACTTTCAAGATATGTCCCGGCAAACGCCTCTTGTGAATACTGAAAATCAATTCTTCCGCAGTAGCAATGTTATCCAAGATGCAACGTCCCTTTCGAAAATGCAGATTGCTCAAGACTCACTAAGGAATCGATGACCTTACTTTTAGGCGAGAAGCCATCAGCTTTTGAGATAATCTTCAGAGAAGAATTAATTAAACTAATTGGCCTAAAGTCTCCGGGGGTTTCGTGCTGAATCGACTTTGGGGATAAGAGCAATAGCGGCCCGAGCTAGATTCTTTCCAGTGTTCGCTCGGTGCAGGTAGAAATCTTCACAGAGCGTGAGGAGATCCGGATGAATAATATCCCAGAATTGTTTAAAGAAATGTAATGGGAACCCATCCGGCCCTGGTGCCTTATCTCCCCCCAAGTCAAAGACAGCTTTCTTGATTTCCTCAAGGGTGAAAGGTCTCTCCAAATCAGCCAGGTTAAGGGAACCTTTGTGAGCAAACAATTTATGTAAATCAACTTCAAATCTGGTCGAACGCCTTTGTCCAAATTGAAGATTAAATTGTTCAGTGAAGATTCTGCCAATGTCTCGAGGGTTCTCAAAGGTGACACCATCCTTGTGCAAGCAAGGGATGAAATTTCGGTTTTTACGTCCATTCGCCACAGCATGGAAGAACTTGGTGTTTTCATCCCCTTCTTTTAACCACTGGAGTCTAGACCTCTGCCTCCAATAAATCTCTTCTTGCTTCTGAATAGTCTTTAAATTATCTAACAGGTCTCTTTCCTGTCGGGTCTCAATCAAGGACAGACTTCGCTCTTCCTTAGCCAGGTCCAGCACATCTAAATCATGGAGAAGGGCAAGCTTTTTAAGTTTGATAGAGTCGAAATCGTGCTTAGCCCAATTCCTAAGTCGCGCCCTAACCCCGGCGATCTTTTTGGAGAAAATGAAGGCACCACACCCCACATGTGTAATTTCGGTCCACCACTGTTGTACCAAATCCCGAAATCCCTCCGTTGTAGTCCAAGCTAGCTCAAAACCGAAAAAGGTTTAGGGTTAAAAAGAGTGGTACCCCAGTTCAAGCCTAATCGGCACATGATCAGAACCAAGTCTGGGGAGGCTGGTCTGCACTACCCTAGGAAAGCAAGCTAACCAAGTGGTATTGACCAGGAAACGATCAAGTTTAACCCAGATAGGGTCTGCTTGGCCGTTAGTCCAGGTAAACCTTCTACCCACCGAAGGGGGTTCCAGAAGACCCATCTCATGCAAAAAAGAGTTGGCACAGCGGATGTCTTCCAAGTTGGGATTACCCGAGGGTTTATCCTCTCATCGTGAAAAATAGCATTAAAATCTCCACAGACAACCCACGGCCCGGAGCCCGCATCTCTGTTGTCTTTTAGCTCCTTCCAGAAGGCCTGCTTGCGAGATCGCTCATGAGGACCATAGACCACAGTACATCGCCAACTAAGGTTGTTGGATTTAGAAATGAAGTCCACCGACATACTAAACTCCCCCATCCGTGCCAGAGTCCCAGTAAACAACCCACTGTTCCAGCCAATAGCAAGACCTCCCGCCGACCCATTAGCCGGCAGAAAAGCAAAATGATCGAGTTGGCCCCCTCCGATCTCCCTCCAAATTGACTGATTAATCTCCCCCAGTTTTGTCTCTTGCAAGCAACAAATCTCAGCATGGTGGATCCTAAGAAAGTCTTTAACTAAAAACCGCTTAGAAGTCCTACCTAGCCCCCTAACATTCCAATTGATTAAGTTCATAACTAACCAACTAACAACCTCGAGCCTCCAAGGAGGTCGACGCTGCTCCAGAAGAGCAGGAAGCACGTGACTTCTCTAATAAACGGATGTGATTAATGCAATCATTTTCAGAAGCAGTAAAGGAAATTCCACATGCATTACAATAACTTGCAATTTGAACATTAGACCAATCTGAAACAGATAACGGTTTGGCACACATACCTGTGTCACCACCGCCAGTGTCTTTCTTCTTTGTTGATTTGGGTGGCTCCGCAATGTACCCCGCCTCCTCCGTGAACCGAGAAGAAGGTTTTTTCGGTCGTTCACTTTTCCTAGTCCCGGTCGGTTGCCCCACCACTGTATCCTCATTCTCTCTGTGTAAATCCGGCAACAGCTTCCTAAGGTTTATTTCAAATTTGGTAATTGAATCATCAGAGTCGAAGTCCTGATCTGGCAAAAGATCATCAGCAGATCGATTATCAGACTGATCCGCCTCCATGGTCACCTCCGCACCCTTGTTAACCTCCTCCACAGGAGACAACAATTCTGGGACCAAAGCCCAAGTCCCAGCCAAGAACTTCCAAGTAAAACCATCCGGTGACGCCAGAGTAGGAACCGCAGACTCATCTTTGAAATTCACCTTTGTAGCTAAAGGAGTATGAGAACACAAAAAACCTCCAATCTGGGCTCTAAAAGGCTCCACCTCAGGCCCAAGCCCAGCCTCATGTGCTCCAACCGACCCTCTATCTCTATCCAACCCAGTATTAAAAGTAGCAATCGGCCCATCTTCATTGCGGCCCACCACCTTTGCAGGAGAGGAATGAAGCCCAGATTGATGATCCACATCACTCAAAGAATAGTGGATCCAAAAATATCCAACCCATTCTCGCAATTAAAAGTGCTGGCCCAGTATAATGCAAAGCCCAACAACTTGGGCTACTCGGATCCTCATTAACCAATGGATCATGAGAAGGCTTTAACGTGGTCCAACAGACTCTTATTCCCAAGAGCCCTCATGCATGCCATGCGATCACTAATGTGCACCAACGCCTCTCATGCCGAGAACCCGCAGCACACCATGCACTCACTAACGCAGCACCAACAAGACTTTCTTTCCGATGATCCGCAGGAATACCATGCACATCATTAATGTGCACCAACGGACCACTCTCATCGTGCACCTCCCCTTCCTTAAATTGAACCTTCCCAACCTTAACCTGGTCCACTCCAACCTCAACCAGCCCATCGCCGCCACTGCCTCTCGCCCGACGCATGCAACAGACGAGGGACGCCACTCGCCGACACGTCTCCCCCGCTGCACACCGCGTAGCTCCACCAACCACCTCGCCGAGAGGCCACTCGGGAGACCGAGCCGATGAGCGCCCAGCGGTCCGCCTCTTGCCATCGACCGATTGTCCGGCCGCTGCTCGGCGCCCGAGCCCGAAGGAGACTAGCGTTGGTGCCACCGTGGGGCAAGGCTCGACCACCACCGACGACTCCTTCGTCCGAGCATCAAGCACACCACCAGCCATTTTCTCCTTCCCGAAAGGACGCACCTGCACCTCCGGACCTCTCCTAGAACCCGAGTGGGAGCCAAGCTCCACCACCCCAATGCTGGAAGAGCTAGCAGCAACACCATCCTTCTGGACACCGCAACCCAACACCCGAGTGGGAGCCAAGCTCCACCACCCCAACAACCGCCAAGGACCCAACCCCCGAGCATCATTGTCGCTACCCACGTAACGCATAACGGCCTAACTCCCTGCGATAGATCGGCAGCAACCCACGATCCTCAGTGAACAAGACCACATATTTCCTCATACCCATACTGAAATCCAGCTCCAACGGCAATGTCACACCTGCTCGGCGCCGCACCAGTGCCAAAACAAATTGCTTATGAGGAAGATCCGCTTGCGACAACGCCACCAATTCACCCACCGGGTCGCAGTAACCTCAGCCGAGGATGTTCCAAAGCACCAAGCATGGAGCGGCAAATTCCATATCAAGATCCACTTGCCCTCCCCCGATGCTCTGCCGACGGCCCCCCGGCCCGACCGACTGTGGAGCGAGTTTCAAGACACATTGCCCTGCCTTTGGTCATAGCTTTGAACTTCCCCATCTTACACAACTCCTTAACTTCCTCCCTGTTCGCCAAAGGTAGAAGGAAGTGGCAATCATTTAGCGGTGTTATAGGTCCGGCCAGAGACCTATTAATGAGGGAAGGGACGACGGCCAGCAAGTTCGATTCATTAACAAATCCCTCTTCAAGAGAAAGCACTGCCACCTTAGCAAGATCTTCACGTAAATCTGAAGAATCAAGAGGTAGAGGAATTGAAAGCGAGGCTCGCTTGACCTTCAAACCTCACCCTTGAAAGCTCTTGAGAGGGACCCAATCTCATCGCGAACCCTCTACCCCCGGCAAGGGTCCCTGCTGCCCATCTCGCTTCGATCGAATATGCACCTTTTTCCTATGTGGGCTTCGCTTCGACACCACCGGGCAGCGAGCAGCCATGTGGCCGACGCACGCGCACCTCAAGCACACGATTTGGTGACGACAATCCGTCGTTTTGTGAGTGTTCCTAAAGCATCGACCACAAGTGGAAACTTTCGGCGAGCGCGGGCGTTTGGCACCAGAGAGCATAGGTCGATCGGAAGAACCTCGAGACGCCGCCTGTCTGATCGCTGGAGGCTCTCCTGAAGAAGAAGAGCTCGCTGCTTGAGCATACGACTTCCCTACCTGCGTCTGTGAATTACCTCCCGCAAGAGGAGCACCTAAAGAAAGAGAAGTGGATGAAGTCTTGTCCGCCGCACGAAGCTTAACACCTCCTCCGCCGCCGTCGCCGGAAACTCCCCAGAGGCTCCGCAAGAGGCTCATCTTCGCAACTTGAAAGTTCTATATTCTATATCAATCTCGTGTGATTTGATTTTTTTTAAAAACTTTTAATTTTAATGCTGGTAAAAATTTATATAAATATGTAATGAATATTTTTCAACCTATATATGTATTAAACATTTAAATATTTTTGGTTAGTTTTCATGTTAGGTGTATGAAATTTACCGCATCTTTTATTATTAATCATTTTTCTAAATCAATTATTATTCAGATTGATATATATATATATATATATATATTTGGTAAATAACTATAAAGGATGAGCAGATGAAAGATATGTTTGAATCTTATACTACAACTATTAAAAGAAAATTTGAAGAAAATTTGATTTTATTAATATTTTTTTATGTTTTTGTGAAATAATTTTCAATATACCTAAGTTAATGAAAGAAAAGCAATTCTCAACTGAGAGTCTATTAATCATGTTCTGTTTATTTGCATCGGTGGTCAGAGCAATCATTTTTTTTATTATGAATTTAGTAGTTGTTGTTTATATGAAATTATGTAATTATTTTTTAAATTTTTTTAAATATAATTTAGTGGTTTTTTCAATTTTTTTAAAATATTATTCTTCATGGATATTGAGTGTGTTTTTTTTTAATAAAAAATAAATAAATAAAAACCAATGGGCATCAAATGGTTGCTATTGGTGTAATAAACATTGCGACAGTGATAGGGAAAGAAAAGGAATGGGTACGGTTGCACTGATCCGTAATGCAATGTTGGTTCCGTGGTAGAGAGTATGAAATGGGACCAAATGTTTATGGTTCACTATCAATGTAATGCTTGGAGAATGACATCTTATCTTCTACGTCTTCACAAATAATAATTCATGGCCTTGAGTGCCATTGTGAGTCGATCTGATCATTAACAACAATATATTGAACAAGCCATACTGTTATTGAGCTATTCTGTTAATGGAATGTGCGTGGCCATATATATATCATCATCTTGTGCAATGAGAGTTTATTTTTTACTATACACAAATAACCCTATGATACCAGCGTATTTGGCCTGTTTCAAACCTAAACATTGAGATCCATGTATATAATATCTCATCCATCAAGGCTTGTGCCGCTAGACCACAGATCTTTGCATAAATCATCCAAAGATATAAGCAACACATACTCATGAATCCCCAAATTCACTATTTGCATAAATCATCCATCAGACTAGTTACCCAATCTCCATTCAAGTTCATGCATTCAAGCAAAAAAGGATAAAGGAAAGACAAGGAAAATAATTACCTCAATCTCATTCTTTGATTTAATAGGCCCTTTCATGACAATCCCTTCCTCGTCACTTGAAATAATCACATTCTCCATAATCTCACCTTCTTCCGCTTCTTCCACCTCATCACCTCCATCATCATCCTCTTCTTCACCACTAGAAGAACTAGAAGACTCCTCACTCGAAGACTCTTCATCACTCTCAGACTCACTGCCAACTTCCTCCTCTTCCCCCTTAGAAACCAAACCCACTCCTTGTGTGTCATTCGCTTGTTCACTACCGAGAACCTCCTCAAAATACTCCATTTTCTTGATTTTTCTCATCGTAGGGCTAGCCACGACTTTCACTCGTCGCCATTGATCATCGGATTAAGAGAAACCTTATCCATTTTTCTCATCGATTGGAGAACCTAAAATCTCGGACTCATCGGCTCTGGATTCATGCACAGCTGAACATCATCTTCTTTTTGGAAGCTCGGACTCCTCGACTCGGATTCATGTAGAGCGAGAACATCATCTTCTTTTTGGCTCAATTTTTGGCGCCTCTAGCATTAGAGATTGACATCGGAGAGAGATCAGGGATCAACAAGCCACTCAACCACGGGATCGAAATCAAGCACGGAATCCGGGGAAGGGTTGACCGGGAGCTTCTCTAATGGTCGGGATTCGCCATCCCACCATCGCTGTAAGAGAGAGGAGCGATTAGGGTTTTTTGGAGGGACGACGATGATGCTAGGGTTTTTCGTGGTTTGGCTCATACTAGGGTTTTAGCAATTGGTGTGTGATCTCGAGATTGGGTTATTATTTGTGTGGTTCCATCTCGAGGCACTCTAAACTACTTAGTGGATTTTTGAAAATAAGAGGTTTTTTTATTCCATGTCTTCTAAAAGTCTTCTATAGTGGAGGATAACTCATTATGTTTTTTTTTCCTAATTGTATTAATTCTTTGAATTTGTTGGGGTGATTATAATTTATAAATACCTCCAAGGCATGAAATAGAACTCACTAATAATTACGGTAGTTTTTATATTAATAAAAATATTTTTGATAAAAGCAAGAAACCGTATATACATCAAAAAGTGCACAAACTTGAAATTGATCATCTAACTTGCACATCTTTATTTGGTGACACAAAGTTTGGATAGTAAACCCGTGCCGATGACATGTTACACCATTACATCTAGTGAAATTCAAGCTAGTAATTAAATATCTCACACTCGTTTTTCTCAATAAAGTCAATATTGTTGGATTATGATCTCTTGGTATTAATAAAAATATATATGCAATTAATACTGTCCATGAAATTTTATTTTTGTGAGAAAAAAATTCATAAAAAATGCAAAGATGGTTTTTACAACGATGGCTAATATTTTGATCCGCAGTCACACCTTTTAGAACCCTAGAGCTCATCCAATTGGATATTTGTGGATTTAGAGAGTATATGATGTTGGAAATATAGTATCACATCGGTTGTGTAATAGAATTGTAATGGATTTATATATAGGTATAGAGGTTGAGCCACTAAGTCTTGAGACTTTTTGGTATAAGACTCCTAAGCCCATATAGAGCCCATATAGGGCCTACTAGTACCAAAAATATAAAATCTAACATGGTATCAGAGCCAGGTTTTCAACAAAAGGGAGAGTTTTTTTTGTAGTGAAGAAATTCACAATGTCTGCAGACAACTTTGTGCAACCATCTATTCCACGCTTTTGATGGTCACTACGATCATTGAGCATGTTGATGGAAAAATTTTTTTAAAAATCTAAGGAGTATTGGAATATTGTTGAATCTGGAGTGGCAAAAGCCGGGATGATGGAGTAGTACCCTACGAACGCAAATGGAAGGAACTTGAGGCATCAAAGTTGAAAGACTTGAAGGCAAAGAATTATTTATTTCGTGCCATTGATCGATCTATTTTGGAGACGATTCTTTGCAAAGAAAACCTCCAAGGATATATGGGATTCGATGAAGAAAAAATATCAAGGCTCATCAAGGGTGAAGCGTGCACAACTTCAAGCCTTGAGAAGGGATTTTGAAAATCTATGATGAAGGATGGAGAATCATAACAACTATTTTTTTCAAGAACCATGGGATTGGCTAATAATATGCGGTTTCATGGGGAGAAGATGGATGATGTCACTATTGTTGAAAAAGATATTGCGATCTTTGACAGCAAAATTTGACTACATAGTTTGCTCAATTGAAGAATCAAAGGACATAGATGCATTCTCAATTGATGAACTTCAAAGCTCTTTATTAGTTAATGAACAGAAGATCAACCGTAATTTTTATTGCTCGAGGAGCAAAGCTTTGAAGGCCTCTACAACCAACAACTTCTCAATATTACGAGGTAGAGGTCGCGGTGGAAGTAGAGGGAAGAGGAAGAGCAGATAGAGCCTACTGTAGTGGCAAATGTAAATACCGATGATGCTTATCTACAAAGTAAAGGAAGAGGACAAGGTCAACAATTTGATAAATCTAAAAATTGAGTGTTTTTAGATGTCATCGATTTGGTCATTACCGCTCGAATGTTATACCAAGCTACCTAATGACAAAAGACAAAGGAGAAAAGTCAAATTTTTGCTGAAAATAAAGAAGCTGGAGACTTTGCTAGTGGCAATTCAAGATAGTCGGGAATCTCACAAGTCGGATATTTGGTTTTGTGGACACTCGGTTGTAGCAACCATATGTGTGGAAGTAAGTCCTTCTTTTCTTACTTAAATGAAGATTTTCACTCTCATCGTTAGCTTTGGAGATTGCTCTACGGTGAATGTGATGGAAAAGGGTGATATTAATATAAAAACCAAGAATGGTTTTGTAGAAAAAATTTCTAATGTTTTTTATGTCCCACGACTTGAAAAAGTAACTTACTAAGTGTCTGGGTCGATTGCAAGAAAAGGGATATACAATTACTATTCAAAAAGGGTACTTGTGAAAATATATGATCCTTGTAGAGTGCAATTCGCAATTGTGCCAATGAGTTCAAATAGGTTGTTTCCTATAAAGATTGAATGTGCTCAACCTTGTTTGATGGCTAAAACAAAAAGACCCTTCATGGCTATGGCATTATCGGTATGGTCACTGAGCTTTGGTGGATCAAGACACTCCAAGAAAAGTATATGGTGATAGGGCTTCCTAAAAATCACTATTCCTCCCAAGTTTGTGAAGAGTGTGTTGTTGGCAAACAACATCGTACTCCTTTCTCTTAAGGAAAGTCTTGGAGAGCAAAAGATGTTTTAGAACTTGTTCACTCGGATATTTGTGGACCAATAAATCCTACTTCTAATGGAGGTAAAAAGATATTTTTATTACTTTCACTCGATGATTATTCTCGGAAAACTTGGGTTTTATTTTTTACAGAGAAATCGGAAGCTTTTAGTGCATTTAAAAAGCTTCAAGGTATATGTTCAAAGTGAAACCGGAAGCCTATTAAAAACAATTCAGACCGATCGTGGAGGAGAATACTCGCTCGAAAGACTTTTGAAAGTTTTTTGTAATTATCATGGCATCCGAAGAGAGCTCACAGCTTCCTATTCCCCACAATAAAATGGTGTATCAGAAAGAAAAAATCGAACCATCCTCAATATGGTGCGAACCTTGTTAACAAAGGGCAGAATTCCGAAAGAATTTTTTTGGCCGTAAGCGTGAATCGAGCATTCATATCTTGAATAGAAGTCCTACTTTTTGTTGTTCAAAAACAAAACACCGTAAAGAAGCATGGAGTGGAAGAAGACCCAAAGAGTAGTTCACTTCGAAATTTTTGGTTGCATTGCGATATGCACATATTCCAGATGAGAAAAGAAAGAAGCTTGATGATAAGGGGCAAAAGTGTGTTTTTCTTGGGATTAGTGAAATATCCAAAGCTTTTAAATTGTATGATCCATTAACAAAGAAAATTGTGGTGAGTAGGGATGTTATTTTTGATGAGGAAAGCACTTGGAATTGGAGTGAACAGCAGTCTACTTCAATTATAATTAGTGATGAAGCTGAAGAAGAAGGAGAGCAGGTCCAACATCAAGAAATTTCAACTAATGAAGCCTCAACTACTACTGATCTTTCACAAACAGCAGCAGAAACATCAACTAAATCCCCTATTACTCGTGTCCGAAAAAGGCCAGCTTGGATGACAGATTATGAAGTAACAGATTTCAACCAATCTGAAGACCTTGCTACCCACTTTGCTTTATTTTCAAATTGTGGTCCTTTATCTTTTGAAAAAGTGATCCAACATTCAAAGTGGAAAAAAGCTATAGATAATGAAATTCCATCTATTGAAAAAAATAAAACATGGGAATTAACTGAACTTCCCAAAGTGCAAAAAACAATTGGTTTAAAGTGGGCATACAAAGCAAAATTAAACAAGAAAGGAGAGATGTCAGATTTGATCAGATTTACATATAATAATTATGCAGGAGATTTAGATGATCGGAAAAACACATCCGGTTATGTATTTATGATGGGTTTTGGAGCTATCTCATGGTCATCAAAGAAGCAACATATCTGGTATTCCTTCAACTCATCGAGGTTGAATTTGTAGCAAAGAACAACACGCTGCCTCTCAAGTAGGGTGGTCGAGAAATATTATCAAGAACTTCAATTCAAAAAAATGAAAGCATTCATGTAAAGGAGATAACTTAAACTTATGAGATAAACATAAGTTTAAGGGAGGGAAGTTAAGATAATGATGTTTATTTTTAGTTTGGTTAGGATATCTTTGATTTAAATATTTAAGTTAGTTGTGTGTGATTAAAAACTCAAATTAGTAGAGATTATCTTTTTAGAATTTTGCCTTTTATAAAGGCTTCAATGATTATGAATAAAGTATGCAGCTTTTTTCATCTCTTCTTTTAAGCTTATCAGCCAGTATCGAGCTTCAGGAAAAACGATCAAATCACGGTTATAATGGGATCCCAAGTAAAAGACCTCCGAGGGTTCCGAAGGAACACTAGTCAAGTTAAAATAGAACCCTCCGAGACACAAGTAGTGTATAAGTCCATATGTGTAGGACCTCCGAGACACTAAAAGTAGTGTACAAGTCCCGGTAAACAGGGACCTCCGGTGTACAGATCCATGCAAGTTCGACCGCAGCTGAACTCTGAGGGAGAGTGTTGGAAATATAGTATCACATCGGTTGTGTAATAGAATTGTAATGGGTTTATATATAGGTATAGAGGTTGAGCCACTAGGTCTTGAGACTTTTTGGTATAAGATTCCTAAGCCCATATGGAGCCCATATAGGGCCCACTAGTACCAAAAATATAAAATCTAACATATGAAAAATAAAATTGTCTATGTTATTTTTTATTTTTTATTTTTTTAAAAGTGTCATCTATATAAAATACCAATAGTAGTCTACGAAGTTACTAATGATCATTTAGTCTATTAATTAATAATGGGTTTCTTGTATTAGATGTTTGTATTAGTGAAGGGTGGCTCATGTGAAAAGCACAAGTATTATAAAATTTAACGCCCATGGTGTAAGTACCTAACACATTATATGCTTATCAAGAATGAGAAAAATATGACATACCTCCGCATGCGCCTCTGCTTAAATAGTTAAACTCTTTTACTCATCTAATAAGTGCTATTTAGAGTGGATAATCCATTATTTATAATAATTTATTAAGTATTATTAAAATGGATATTTTTGCTTTATTTTATATAGCCTCATTTCATACATCATATTGTCTCGTTTTGTTTTTGTTTTTATTATTTACTATTTGTTATATATATACTTTTTATTCTACATAGCCATCATAATAATAACTTAACAGTTAAAATATGACTCATATCAAAAATCTAAAATTCTCAACTTTCTTAATGAATAGTTGAGATTTTAATAATAATATATGTTTATAATATTTTTATCCACATTGTTAAAAACAAAAAAACAAAAACATTTCTATCCAGATAGTATATATTGCTTAAATGCTTTTTCTTACTAAAAACCCGCACAAAGGTAAATGTAAATGAACAATCAATCAAAAAGAGCTCACATATATTTTAATTTATTTTATTACAAATCAAAACAATGAAAATTCACCTCAAACCTAACAAAATTTAAACTAATCGATCCATCAAGGAACCAAATGTAATCATAAGACCGAACCAAAGAACCATGCGATCTTATTTCAGCAACTAAAAAACAGACCACAAAGAAGTGATGCAAGAGACCATCAATGACCGGTCGGACCAGTTGACTCATGAGTCGCGAGTAAGAACCGGTTCCACATCGAGCCATAGAGAAAAAGCGAACCGACCGATCGAGCTCAATCCCGACGGCGATGGTCGCCTTTCACTTGGCCTCTCCTTGAATCGAACGGCTCGATATCTCCTCCTCATTGCTCTCCTCTTCTCCACCATCTTTCTTTTTGTCGCTTTTCTACTCATCGCTATTAATTATGAACAACGCCTAAATATATATATATATATATATATATATATATATATTTATAAAGAGGGGTGATGTTACGGAGATGCCCTTGAATTGTATCATTAAAAGCTACGATCGTGTCGCTTATTCTTTACTTTATCGAAAGTTAAACGGATCTTGAGACAAATGATGCACCGGTCCCAGGGAATGTTCGGCCTTTTCAATGCCGAGTATCGTAGTTCATCCCGGACTCGCGATCGGATACCATTTCATCCATCTGCGAATCTCAAAAGGCGCTTTGGGAACTTTAGTGATTGGTTTAAATTTTTTTAATTATAAAGGAGATTTATTTATTTGTTTTTAAGTGCCCGTTGATTAATAATTATTGATGTCGATTTAAAAAATACATCTCCTTCTCTTAATTCATTTTTCACATGTTTTTTTAAAGACAAATATGACAAGTTTTTGAAGGGCATATACGCATGATGCGTTCTCACTTAATAATACATGATGAAGGTGTTGGTTGCAAACCTATATCTATAATCGACAATTCTTTATTATCATTGTATCTAATGAGATTTGAACTCAAAATATTTTAAATGTCTCACCCTAATATCCTTCACAATGGGTCAATGTAGTTTGACTATAAATCCTTTAATTTCCGATGTATTTCTTTTAAAACATATATTTTTATGGGACAGGAATATAAAATTGTAATTAGTGTTTAAAAAAAAAAATACTGTTCACTCTGATGGAATTGATTGAACATGATAATTAGAAGAAATAATGCTTGCATTTTACCGCAATAATTCAGAATTTTTTTTAGTACATTCATGTGGAAAATGCTTAATTGCAATATTGGTCGGAATTGGTGAATGCCGTACAGCATTTATTATTGATTTTTTGATAAATGATGGAATGTGTTATTCATGGTGTTTGAAATATTAGATGTGTTATGTGTATTTAGTTAGTACAAGATCTACAAAATTGGATTTGTTTTTTATTGGGTTTGGTGATGCATGAATCTACTCAACTCATTAAACCATTCTATTTTTACCGTTTACAAAATTTGGGGAAGAGTTAAAATGGATTTTTCAAGAATATATATATATATATATATTCCGCATAAAGATGGCCACCGTTTTTTGATATCTTAAAACCATTACAAAATGGAGTATTTTGTGAGTCACATACATTTTATATTTTGCTTTTCTTTATTTCTATTTTTTAAATATAAAAAAATGCAGCTATTATTTATATTTTTGTTATATTTTTTTTATTTTTGTCAATGATAATTGGATTGAATATTTGATTTGTCAATTATTTTTTGATCTATTAACACGGATCTAGATGAATTGATGTACTAATTCCTCACATATACTTACCCCTGATATAATTTGTTCATTTTATAAAAAAAATAATAAAAATAAAAATGATTTTAAAATGTTGTAATGATATGAATTACATGCTCAGTTTTAAATTTATAAGATAAAATGAACTTCTCCATAAAATAATACCCTTTCATTTGTAAAATACATTGTATCTCTTAGTGCATGTATATGATGCTAAATTATGTCTTTCACTGTTTACTACATAACAAATCAAGTAACTATGAATTTTATTGTAATAACCCACCATGCAAGGATAAGATTGAAACCCATTCTCTCTTGTTTTACTCTTGCAGTTTAAAGTTTCATTGCTTTTTTTTTAAAAAACCAAGGACACCCATTTGGACTCTTCCACTCCTGATCATTGGATTCAAATTTTAATTTAAATCACATAATCCATTTCTCATGTTACTATTCGTTTGGCTTAATTAAATTGATTTTTTTAATAAGTTCATATAATTAAGTTTGAATGCATGGATTAAGTTTATATGTGTTTTCTATGTTCATTAAAAACAAATATTTAACTCAGAAGTTTATTTCATCTATAGAAAGGCTGTCCAACCCATTTAATAAAAAAACCCTCATATTTTTATATATCAAAAGGTAATAAATTTCTTTTTATAAAAGAATAATCTATATTTATATATATATAAAAAATAGTCTGCAAACTTGTTTCAATATCATAAAAGTCACTTAACAAAAATTCGCAATTTTATTTATCATTAAAGATTGCAAGTCTTTATCATAAAAAAAAAAGTTCTGAATTAATGTTATTATAAAAAAAACCCTCGACTCAAGTTAGCATCACAAGGACTTTTAAACCCATAGATATAAAAAGACCCGTAAATTCATTATTAATAAAAATTGTAACAAAAAAAAACTCATTATTAATTAAAACCTTGTATTCAATAATAACAACCTTTGTTATCCTTATCATATTTATTACTTATAAATAGGAGGATGAGAGTTTCACTCTCTTGACACAATAGTCAAGAACTAGTAATTATTACACATTTATGTTAAAAAAAATATATCTAATTTATTGAATGACTTTATGCTTTGTGTAAGACATTTAAAAAATATTGAATTTAAATCCAGTAGACACAATGATGATAACGGGTCTTTAGTTAAGGATATATATTTGTAACCCACACTATGTGTCACCAGATGATAATACATGAGTTAGATATCCAATTCTCAGGCTTTATACATGTCTCCTGCCATCACTTGTCATATTTTAAAAAAAAAATAAAAAATAAAGCTCGGTGGATAAGATACAAGCGTATACAATAAAACCAAAAAACAGAAGATATTTATTTATTTATTAAAATAAAATCCCCAAAATACAGCAAATATTTCAAATCATTATATGCAACCTTCCCTTCGCTTCCATTCACTCGCACTCTATATTAACAAAAAGAAAAAGATATCAAACTAAATCCAATGGCCAAGATTGAATCATGGATGACCAACCCGAGATGAGAAGGAGAAGAAAGACAAGCTGCGTGATGATAAGGGGGAACAACGACACCAAGGAGTGCACCAATCCAAGGACTATGGCCACCTTCACCTGTCCCTCCTCGGGATCGGACGGCTAGAAACCTCGCCGTCCACCTCCCGCTCGCCGCCGATCTCCTCTTCTCCGCCGCCGCCATCTCCGATCTTAGACACGTGGCACTCCCTCGTTGTAGTGGTGGTGTTGCGTTTCTTGCTATTTTTATAACACGACTCCTATCAAATGAACCTGGGTTTTCTACAAAACTACGAGATTGCCACTTAATCAACAGCCGTGACACGGATCTCAAGACAAATGATCCGGCGCTCGTTGCTTAACCCGTGCTCATGCTCATCTAAAACACATTTTTTTCTTATAAATTGAGAACAGAGTGAGGGTATTTTTGGAAGAATGATTTTAGGTAGGACTATATCACAATATCAAGTGGATCTCTCTTTCTTTGTCTTCTAAAAGAAAATCTTATATTTATTTTGGTTTCATACTTTTTTCTTTGTCTTTTTTAATTAAAAAAACTTGGTGTCATTGTTAGAGTGTCGTGTTTGATTCTATATTCTCTATCAATCTCGTGTGATTTGATTTTTTTTTTTTAACTTTTAATTTTAATGCTGGTAAAAATTTATATAAGTATGTAATAAATATTTTTCAACCTATATATGTATTAAACATTTAAATATTTTTGGTTAGTTTTCATGTTGGGTGTATGAAATTTACCGCATCTTTTATTATTAATCATTTTTCTAAATCAATTATTAATCAGATTGATATATATATATATATATATATATATTTGGTGACTAACTATAAAGGATGAGTAGATGAAAGATATGTTTGAATCATATACTACAACTATTAAAAGAAAATTTGAAGAAAATTTGATTTTATTAATATTTTTTTATGTTTTTGTGAAATAATTTTCAATATACCTAAGTCAATGGAGAGAAAAGCAATTCTCAACTGAGAGTCTATTAATCATGTTCTGTTTATTTGCATCGGTGGTCAGAGCAATCATTTTTTTATTATGAATTTAGTAGTTGTTGTTTATATGAAATTATGTAATTATTTTTAAATTTTTTAAAATATAATTTAGTGGTTTTTCAATAAAAATATTATTCTTCATGGATATTGAGTGTGTTTTTAATAAAAAAATAAATAAATAAAAAAACCTATGGGCATCAAATGGTTGCTATTGGTGTAATAAACATTGCGACAGTGATAGGGAAAGAAAAGGAATGGGTACGGTTGCACTGATCCGTAATGCAATGTTGGTTCCGTGGTAGAGAGTACTGAAGCTGATGAAATGGGACCAAATGTTTATGGTTCACTATCAATGTAATGCTTGGAGAATGACATCTTATCTTCTACGTCTTCACAAATAATAATTCATGGCCTTGAGTGCCATTGTGAGTCGATCTTATCATTAACAACAATATATTGAACAAGCCATACTGTTATTGAGCTATTCTGTTAATGGAATGTGCGTGGCCATATATATATCATCATCTTGTGCAATGAGAGTTTATTTTTTACTATACACAAATAACCCTATGATACCAGCGTATTTGGCTTGTTTCAAACCTAAACATTGAGATCCATGTATATAATATCTCATCCATCAAGGCTTGTGCCGCTAGACCACAGATCTTTCGCCGTCTCATCAACTTTACATTATTTTTAAAAAAAAAAAATATTTGGAAAAATATGCATGTAATGCTATACAACGATAAAGCTCTGTAATATATGCATGTTCTAACAACAAACAAGCTAACAACCATTTATGAACACTCACAAACTATTGGTATATACAGCAAAAATTATTAGTATCTACTACACCAATTGAATTTTAATCCCTTACGCAAAACTTCACTGTTAGAATAGTATAGTAACCTTTTAAAAAAAAAATAGTATAGTAATGATTCTCTCGTCCAATGGTGAAATTTGTATATATATGAACTGTTCCAACTTCCAAATATGCCATATGCGTATGTGTAGGTTGTTAATCCATATTATTTGTAATGAATAATTTCTATTGTTTTTTCACACGTATAGCAAAGTTGTTGATATCAGAAAATTTATAGCAAGTAGGTGTATGTGACGAGCTATATTTGTATATTTTTGCTTAACTTGATTAGAAAAAAAAAAACCTTAAAAATATCACTCATGTTTTAGAGATATATAAATTGAATCATAAGAGAAGCTATTTATTAATTCACTAGATTGATTTTTGTTGTTGGTTAAGAAAACCCAAGTGACATTATAATTAGTTACATTAATAGGCCAAATCCCTCACTTTGCGCTGGGTTTTTCATAATCGTAAGGGTTTTAAGCCAATATTGTCTCAAAATAGAGCTTATTCAATAAAGTTAATGAGAGTGGTGAGGGATTTTGGTATACTTTTTCAAAAAAAAATTTTTTTAATAATTATAATTTATTTGAAATATGCAATATAACGTTAATGCAAAATTAACTAAATGAAATTAAATATTTCCCATTACCAATATCACACTTAATGCAACCAAAGACTTAAATGCAAAACAAATAAAGACTTAGGGGGGCGTTTTGTTAGATGTAGTTGAAAATACAGTGGATTTATATTTACAAATTCTTGTATTTGAAAATTCAAAAGAGTCAAATCCAGTGTTTGGTTGGATATATTTGTAATGCTGAATCACAAAATTTTGTATTTGGTTGGAAAGATTTTTTAATTTAGATTTTATTAAATAATTAATATAATATAATATATTAATTATATATATATTATATTATAAATATTAATTACACTATAATCATATTTTATTTAATATTTTATAAAATATAATTATAGTGTAATTAATTTTATGTGTAATTAATATAATTCATATATACTTAATTTATTATAATAAAATAAAATATATTAATTATTTATTAAAATAATTAATATAATATAATATATCAATTATATAGTATATTACTAATATTAATCACACTATAATTATATTTTATTTAATATTTTATAAAATATAATTATGGAATAATTAATATTATGAGTAATTAATATATACTTAATTTATTATAATAAAATATAATATATTAATTCTTTATTAAAACAATTAATATAATATAATATAATATATGAATTATATATTATACTTATAATATTAATTACACTATAATTGCATTTTATTTAATATTTTATAAAATACAATTATAGTGTAATTGATATAATTAATATATACTTAATTTATTATAATAAAATATAATATATTAATTATTTAATAAATAATTAATATAATATAATATAATATAATATATCAATTATATATTATATTACTAATATTAATTATACTATAATTATATTTTATTTAATATTTTATAAAATATAATTATAGTGTAATTAACATTATAAGTAATTAATATAATTAGTATATTAATTACTAGATGAGATTTACTAGATGGGATTTTGAAATTCGGTCATTTTGGCCGAATTCCATAATCCCATGACTTTTGGATTTGAAAATACAAAGGAGATTGAAATCCATTGAAACAAACAAAGAATTTCTCAAATCTAAGTATTTTCAAATCCGGCCAAACAAACAACCCCTTAAATGCAATAGAGAAATTTAAAAACTTAAAAATTTAAAAACTTTCTTCAAACTTTCTCGAATCAAATTATACAACTACTTTAAATATATGTATTTAATCATAAATGTAAGTCTTTTAACTCTTATCTCATTATCATCTTTCTCCATCAAACAACATATCAAATTATGCCATATTTGTAAAATGAACAACAAAAATGCTAACAACAAAAGTCATGAAATACTTGGGCAACATATCAAGTCATGCCATACTTGCAAATTAGACAGACAAACAAACAACTTCTATCTCAACTACATCGGATTAATTTTTTGATAGGTCACTAAGTTTTGAACTTATTTCTTTCCAATTCCAAGTTTTTAATTTGCATCATAAATGTTACTTAAGTTTGATATCGTTTCACGGGGAGGTTACCGCAGTGACACATCCATGCTGGCGATGTGGATACGAGGAAAAAAACACGATCAACACGACTCGCCACATCCTTGAGTCCGAGATGGAGCCTCCGCGTCGATTGGTTTGTCCACGTCGGTGAGTTGGTAACTCGCTTTTGATACTAAATGAACACTTAGTGACTGAAATGAACAACTTATGTTATTTCATTTCGGTCACTAAGTTTTTATTTAGTATCAAAAGCAGTTACCAAACTGCTGATGTGGATAGGTCTACGAGCGTGAGCGAGGCGGGCATGGAGACTCCATCTCAGACTGGGGAGGTGGCGAGCTATGTTGATTGTGTTTTTTCCATCATCCACGTCAGCAGTATGGATGTGGCCACTCAGCGGTAACCTCCTGCTAAATCGAAATCAAACTCGAGTAATGTTTACTGATACAAATTAAAAGTTGGTAACCGGAAAGAAAATAAGTTCAAAACTCAGTGACCTATCAAAAAATTATAATCTCTCTAAATCCCAAAAAAAAACATATCTAAATCATGTGCATTCCAAGCCATACATATTGTTTTAGAATATATATATATATATATATATATATTGGTTTTTTTAAATCTAATTATAATAGGTAAGTAGCATATTTATTAATTAATTATTATATAATAATGAGGGAAGGAGCATAAAAGAATATAAATTTTAAATAATATTTTAATAAAATATATAATGTAAATAATTAAAAAGATGTATGAAATGATTGCGTGTCATATTTTATAATATAATTATTATTGAGGATAGTTTGGTAAATATTTCTTCCTCGCTTTATGCTAATTACCAAATTCTCATCATAATTACTACTAATTATTTAGGATTAATTTTTTTGATAAAGTCCATTCTATTCAATTAGTTTTTTCCGGCATCCACGTTAGCAGCATGGATGTGGTCACTCGTGGGTAACCTCCCGGTGAAACAAAATCAAACTTTAGTAACCTTTATGATACAAATTAAAACTTGGTAACCGGAAAGAAATAAATTCAAAACTTAGTGACCTATCAAAAATTAATCCCTATAGTTGAGTTAATTTTATTTTGAGGTAAGAATTATAATTATCACATTGTATGAAAACACATAAAAATTATAATAACCCACAAATGAAATAACATTATCTTATACTTCCAAACTAGACAGACAGACAGACAGCCTTCTGCCTTAATCACTTATCGATTAACATATTCTGGATGTCGTTGCTATTGTACAAAATAATATCTCTTGATTTTAAGATAATATTTTATAAACATATTTTGAGACAATATTGGCTTAAAACCCTTATTGAAATAGACTTAGTTTTGATTTTGCATATTGTAAGATAGTTGTTAATTATAGTTATATTGTTATTCCATCAATACTCAGGATTTTTGTTGTTATCATCGCTCTTAGTAACTTTATTGAATAAGCTCTAATGTGCTATGTTGCTGGCCGTTATATGTAATGCATCTGTTTGTAGGGTGGTTTGCCAAGGATCCAAGTATTATGCGCCGTGTGGGTTATGAGTTACTACAACTTTCACCAGCTGATATGTGTCGTGTGGGTTGCGAGATATTGCAACTTTCACCATTTGGGTCATGAGTTACTATAATTTTCACGAGCTAACATGTGGCTTGTGGGTCATGAGTTACTACAACTTTCACAAGCTGATATGTGACAAACCCAGACAAATTTAAGTGTGACATATTATTGAACAACTTATGTTATTTCATTTAGGTCACTGAGTTTTCATTTAGTATAAAAACGATTACCAACTTTATTGACGTGGACAAGTCTGTTGACGTAGACAGGCCGGCTGGCGTGGAGGCTCCATCTTAGACTTGGGACGTGGCGAGCTGTGTTGACTGTGTTTTTTGCGTCATCCACGTCAGCAGCATAGATGTGGTCACTCGCTGGTAAGCTCCCGGTTAAACGAAATCAAATTTGAGTAATATTTATGATACAAATTAAAAGTTCAAAATTTAGTGGCCTATCAAAAAATTATAAACTCTCTAAATCCCCAAAAAAAAAACATATCTAAATCATGTGCATTCCAAGCCATACATATTGTTTAAGAATATATATATATATATTGGTTTTTTAAATCTAATTATAATATGTAAGTGACATATTTATTAATTATTTGTTATATAAAAATTGATAGAAGGAGCATAAAAAGAATATCAATTTTTAGGTAATACTTTAATAAAATATATAATGTAAATAATTAAAAAAGATGTATGAAATGATTACGTGTTATATTTTTATAATATAATTATTATTGAGGATAGTTTGGTAAATATTTCTTATTCGCTTTATGCTAATTACCAAATTCCCATCATAGTTACTACTAATTATTTAATACTCTATTTAAAAGATAAATTGCACATCACCATAATTGAGATAATTTTATTTTGAGGTAAGAATTATAATTATCACATTGCATGAAAACACATAAATTTTAAAAATAAATAAAAAAAAAATCTAGGGAGAGTGGTTTGTGACCCTTGGATCGGAGGTACTAACCACAATGTCGGGGTTGGTATCGCCCATATATATTATTTAATTACTTTTTATTAATTATGATATAAATTTTTTTCGCTTTTTATTTTTCATGAATTTGAATTATAACAAAACCACAAATAACATTATCTTATACTTCCAAACTACATAGAGCATGACATGACATGTATCCTCCTTAATCACTCATTCATGAAGATATTTTTGAATGTAGTCGCTTTTTGTACAAAATAATATCTCTTAATTTTAAGATAATATTTTATGCAACATACTTTGATACAATATTGGCTTAAACCCTTATTGAAATAGACTTAATTTTGATTTTGCATGTTGTCATATAGTTGTTAATTAAAGTTTGCATTATCACCAAAAACACCCTCTAAGTTTGCATTATCGCCAAAAACACCCCGTTAGTTTTAGCACTCCCCAAAAACCCCTTCCTTTTTTATTTCCATGCTTTTCAACCCCCAAAGCATGTAACGGATGTCAACGAGTGTTATTTTTAAAAATTTTATGGACAAAAATGCCCCTTGCATGGGAGTCGTGATCGCAGCCTATTTCGAGTATGAGAGGAAGTGGAGGGGTTTTCCGTAGGGTAACCCTCAAGAGAGGAATTTCCCTGGAGCCTTTTTAGTTATTTTTTTCTCAACTAGAGTCTTCGGGTTAAACCATTTCGAGCTCGTCTCCGAAGTTGTCTCTACCGTAGCATCTCTGTAATGCGAGTTTTCCCTTTCCACCCGAAAGATCTCGAAGGAGAAGTCCCCCAGCAAAGTAGTTGGCATTTCATCAGTTTGCAAACTAATTATTCCATATTCGAACTTGCGATCGGATCTATTCATTAAAAAAGAATTGATTAGATACATTTTTTATGTACCCATAGGTTCTATATTAGACTTGAATCAGATCTCAGATCAATCTATATTGATTGACTGCCTCCATTATGTTGTTGCTAGCAAATACAGCTGTTTTTAGTTTTGGATCTTCCAAATCATTCCTACAGTAGATCCGGAACGATTTTTTTGTTTTCTGATCCATAAAAAAAAGGAGGTAGTTATTGATAATTATGTCTTACTAAGTCTTCCATATTGCAAATTGGACAGACAGACAAACAGCCTTCTGTCTCAGTCACTAGTCAATACAATTGAGGTTTTTGAACATATCAAGTCATGCTATACTTGCAAACTGGACAAATAACACATAACCTTCAATCTCAGCCACTCGTTGATGGGCTCTCTATTAACTTATGTGCATATGGTCGTTGATTAGGAAAACCCAAGTTACATTATAATTAGTTACATTACTAGGTCAATTCACTGCACCACATTTTCATAATCTTAAGCTAACATTATATATATAAACTAATTCTACATAATGAAAACTATTGACATATTTAGTTTTGAAAAGTCCCATGAACATTTATCATACAAACAAATAAGTGTAATAATTTTTTTTAATTATTAATACTATATTTAATATAAACAATAATTGATTAATAATTTGTTTTTTTCTTCTTCCAATTATTTAACTAATAAACTACAATGAATATTATGTATTATATCTTACATATCGTATACTTAAAAGAATAGTTAATAATTCTAAAATAATATTTAAAAATGTTTTTATTAACTATGCACAAATGACTAATAACTACAGTCATACAATAAACAAACTTTGATATACTTTTTTCTACAAAAATAAAAACAATTTTTAATAATTATAATTGTGTTAAAATATGTAATATAATATTTAATACAAAATAACTAAATGAAATTAATCATTTCCTGCTGCAAGTATCACATTTAATACAAACAAAAGTTTAAATGCAATAGGGAAACTTAAAAAAAAAATCAAAATCTTCATTTAAACCCCTTTAATCAGAGTATACAACTACTTTAAATTTATGTATGTATAAATATATGAATAATATATAAATCAAATTATCCGAACTCTTGTAATGGTAACCCATCTCATTGAACCCTAAACCTTCAAATTAATTAGTTAAATTATGATAGCAAAAGTGTTTACATGTGAATGCCCCATTTTACTTGGAAAATAAAAATGAAATTTAATAAGGTTTAAAGAAAACTGTTTAAAAAGTTCCACGCACACTGCACTCAAGCTCCCACTATGCCAACCTAATCATAAATGGCATCATCGTAGTTTTGAACAAAAAACCACAATGGTTCTTTGCTACAGTTCATTTTTATGTAATTTGAATATTATGAAATGATCATATGCCGGGCATTTCAACACATTTTAATAATTAAATGCTTATTTTGAGTAAATCATTTCATGCGTTACTTGATGTTTTGATACACAAAATTAAAGTAAGAAATTGTGAGCTAGTTCATTAATAATTATTCGTCTTTAGTAATTAAGAGCTGCTGAAACACCGATTTCTGATTACAATTCACATTCGGGTTTGCTCTTCAAATCAAAAACAATATTAAATTATTCAAATTGTATCATTGAGGTTTTTTAAATTTAAATTTACAAGATTAATATTTTTTTAAATAAATATGAATAGATCATAAAATCTCAATCATTGCCAGCAGCGTTGATATTCAAGTTTAAATATTTAAAAACAGATCAAAATATGTACTCCCTCCGTTTTTTTTTTTATTTATCGTGATTAACAGAATCTCACGTATAAAGAAATTCAGTTATTTCATAAAATTTTATAAAAAATTATTTAGTTACCTTTTTAAAACTACCCTTAATTTATATCTTCACATTTCTAATGTTTAATTCCAAGAAGAGAATTGAATAAAGTGTTAATAGTGATTTTTGAAAAAATAATAAATGATTCTCGATGTTAGAAAAATTACGTATAAAAAAATATAGATTTGTGATAGATAAAAAGGAAGAAGAGAGTATTTATTTATGATTTATTCTCAATAAATATTTGTTTTTGTTTTTGACTTTTAATCAAGGTAAAAAAGGGCTTTGATAATGCAAAAAGTTCAAATTTCAAAGCATGCACAACAGGATAATCCAACAAAAAGAAATTCCAAAGTTTTTTAAAACAATTTCATAATAATATTGGTCAAAATGATATCGATATAATGCAGACTTATTTTCCTCATCAAACAACTGTATTTTCATTTTTTTAAAAAAATATTTTATAACAAAAAAAAAACATAATTTCATTTTTTATCAGGGGCATACAAACATATTTCTCAAAATAATTAAGATAATCTCATAATAATTTTCTCCAAAGCTAATGAGTCGCTGATAGAGCTGGCTATAGAAGACACGTGTCAGACTACGAATGGTCCTTAACACGTCGTTATGACGTGGGCCTCAACGAGCAATGGAAGCCACGCGTCACTATTTAATTGGTTCATATTGGCCCACTATGACGTGGAGGCCTTAATGATACCACTATTTAGCTTGAGGCCACGTGTCAAATCACACCATTCGAAGCTCTCTGCTCGTCGTCATTGTCCTCCTCTCAATCTCCAACCTTGTGCCCTAGAAATCAAAACCTTCGATTTCTCTAGTTCGATTCTAAATTAGGATAGGTTTAGGGTTTCTTGCGGAGATAATTGGCACGGAGGATGGCTCAGGCAGTGGAAGAGTGGTACAAGCAGATGCCAGTGATTACGCGGTCGTATCTCACTGCCGCCGTCGTCACCTCCGTCGGTTGCTCTCTCGAGGTCCTTTCTCCTCTCCATTCTGTTCTTTGTCGATGGATTCTGTGACTTTGTGAACAATTTGAAATGTTTTATTGAGTTTTTATATGTTTTTGCATACCTTGTTAATTTCAAAATTTCGCCTTTTTTTTTAATAGATTGGGGTTCTAAATTTGGACTATTGTGTATGATACCTGTGTTTTTTATATCCAATTTGTGAATTTTGGGTGCAGATTACAAAAATGTATACCCTTTTTATCCAATTTGCGTTGTTTTATTAGCATTTGGGTTTTAAGGTGTTGATTCACCTCTTGTGTTTTTTGCAGATTATTACTCCCTACCATTTGTATCTGAACCCGAAGCTTGTACTCCAAAATTATGAGATCTGGCGCCTCATAACGAACTTCTTTTACTTCAGAAAAATTGGTAAAGTTGGATATCCTTCTCTGATTGTGCGCCTTATTTTTGTTTTTATAATTGGTAGGTTTCAGATGATGGTGATAATGGCTCAGAGCTTCATGGTTCTGTTAATTGTGATCTATGATGTTTGTTTGCAAGCATATCTTTCCTATTTCTGAAGATATTCTGCTTCATTTACAGTTAGCTTGGGGCACGAATGTAATTGTCTGTTGTTTGTTAATGATCAAAAGTTTAACAGAAGATCATAAAAATTCTCTTATTATTTTTATCTTTTTATTGCTTACTTTTCTTTGAACATTTACTGCACGATCCACCAGCCATCCAGGTGTTTCAAAAACTATTGATGTATATAATCTGGATTGTCTACATAAATTGGTTCTTAAAAAATTTTTATTGTTATTTCTAAATTGCATAAAATTTACATGTTGAAATTTTTTGTTTCTCTCTTACCCTATGATCCTCTAAAATCAAAATTTTATGACCTTAACTGTAAAATGATAAGTGTTCAGAGGCATGTGTTGTATAAAATGCCTGTGTATGTTGGAGATTGTAAAATTTGTTGTTTGTTGATTGCTATTTCTTTTTAGCATGCATTGAATTTGGATATTAATCTTTTCCCAATTAATGTAGTTGGTATTTTTGTAGCTTTAAGCGCTTAATGACTTCTTTTAATGCTTATGTACCATTCTGCTACTAGTTGAGTTTGCTAGCTGGAGTTAGTTGAATATTAAATTTGTTTAGGTTGGGCCTTCTACGATTTCTTTTATCTTATGTTCAAATTAATTATTTCTATTTCCTTTAACCAACAGATTTGGACTTCCTTTTCCACATGTTTTTCCTTGCTCGGTACTGTAAATTACTTGAGGAAAACTCATTCAGGGGGCGAACTGCGGATTTCTTTTACATGCTTTTTATTTGGTGCTACTGTTTTAACTGGAATTGTTCTCATTGGTGGGATGATACCGTATGTATCTCAAAAACTTTTGCAGCAATATTTTTTCCTTAGCAACTCACTGACTTTCATGCTGGTGAGTCCCTAACTGGTTTCAGTCCTTTTTTTTTCCCTTCATTTACTTTAGTTGAGTCTGGACTTCATTAAAGTTATTGATGTTAATTATTCTTTCTGTAGACGTTAATATCCAGCAGCTAGCTTATGAAATGTTTGTTTCTGTAGGTTTATGTATGGAGCAAGCACAACCCTTATATTCACATGAGTTTCTTGGGCTTATTTACTTTTACAGCTGCTTATCTACCTTGGGTAAGTGCTCGGGGCAATTTTTCTTCATGACCTTTAGCATGATTTTGTCCATGCTACATTTTAATCCTTGCTACAATGAGAGCTAGAGCTTGATTATGTTCAAACCTAGATATGCTGTATATATAAATTTATTCTTTAATCAATTGTTGATGTAAATTGATATTTGTGATTCTGTCTCGTGTTCTCAATGCTTCTGCTATATTAAATCATTAAATCACATAAAAGGGTCGACTATTACCCACTTAGGTAAGTTTCTTATAACTGTTCTTATAACAAATCAATTCACAAAGTAACCTGGGAGGCATCTGGGTTTCAAGGATTACAAGTACTTGCATGTGAAGCTTACATAATTGTTGATTAACATAATGGATTTCGATCCTGTTTGAAGACATTTATGATATCTGCACTGTTTCATTGAAGTTGTTTAGTTTTAGTTTTGTGTTTCACTGATCATATTTTCATTGATGAAAGTACCTTCACATATTCTTCTCTCATTTTGTTCTTGCATCTTTCCTCAATGCAGGTTCTTCTGGGCTTCTTTTTCATGCAAAGTACTAGTACATGGGTGATATTCTGGTATGGAACTTAGACATTTTCTGAATCTTAAAAAGAAAAGGAAGACACATATTATATATATATATATATATATAGGATCTATTTTCTCATTCCTAGCAGATTCTCTTGTCTGTGTCTTTTACGTCCTGAATATTGAAACAATCACTTAACCCAAATTTTGTTTTACTCCCTGATATTAGGGTATGATCGCTGGTCATGCTTACTATTACGAAGATGTCTATCCAAGGGATGACCGGCTGTCGACTTCGCTAGTTACTCTTCTCTCATCAAATCTCTATTTGCTGATGATAATGCTGTTGTGGCACAGCCAGCAAAATGTGAGATTCGGCCCCTCCAGCACCTGGAGCTTCATCATGACTAATTATTCATATGCTACGTAAGATTCGTGCTGCTTTGCTAGCATGAGTTACTCAGATGTTAAATGATATATATATATATATATATATTTATATTCTTAGGTATATGATTGTTTTTAACTTCCACGTCCCAATCCTCTTTGAAATCAAAAATCTCAGCACGCTTCTTTGTGGTATGTAAAACAGCTAAACGTAAGCTCTTTCTAGCCATCTCTGCATATATGAATGTAATAGGTTGCTTAATAAATGTTGAAATCCTGGTCTTTGTGCAAAGGTAAGGAGTTGATGAGTGGGATTTTGTGTCTACATGTGTTGTCATAATGGAATTGGCTGGGATTTTTATCAAATTCATTCTGTAAGTATAATTTCAGGCACTCACCTGCGATGTAAATGGTGGAAGTCAAAAGAACTGTAATTCTGTAATGTTTACTATATTGCATTAAGCTCACATTATACATATACGCTAGGAACATAAACATAACATTATACATAATATCTCACTCAGTGATTCATATCTAGAGTCCTTGCATATCAATGAAATTGTGCTCAATTGCATGTATCTCTAATAGTTAAATATTGCACTAAAACAATTTTATTCATTATATTTAAAATAAAAATTAATATTACAGATAGTTCTGGGAAATTTGAAATAAGATTATAAGTTTATTATTATATATATATTATTTATATAATTTGTAATACATAGTGTATATAGGGCAGAGGGCTGGAAGTATGTAATTTAGTGAATGTTTAGGGTATATCAAGTAAAACCCAAAAGAGTAAACTCAAATATCGTTATGTAATCGGGTTAATACACTCTGCTCCACCCTATCTTTATAGTACTGTTATAGAATTGTGGTAATATCAGGCCTGGTTTATGATCTGATAATACACCTGCCTTACCTATGTAATGTATCTATACTGAAAGCTTTCATTCTTAAATGTTTTGCTATATATACGTAATTATAATGGTGTAGCAACCGAGGACCTCTCTCTGAAAAATGAGTGTGATGGATTCAAGCTTTCTTTGGAGTCTCAAACCCTCGTTCTCTCTCTGGGTCTTCACCGGCCTCTTTGCTTGACGGGTCTTCCTTTTAGGGACTTTGATCCTCGATTTTCTGAGCTTCGTTCTCTCCCTAGGTATATATATATTTCTCTCCTGCTCCATTATTTTGTATTTTCTGTTTTCAATTTGAGTGCTTTGATTACATGGTTTATGTGTATTTTTCCGTTTCAATGCATGTTTTCTGTAAATGTAATGGCGGATCGCTTGGATAAAAGTGTTTTTGTTGTGATTGGGTGTAGGTTGATAGCTTTATGCTATTTGAGATTTTCTTGGCATTAGCATGACGCTTTTTGACATTTGTATGGTTCTTCTCTGTGAAATTGACCGATTCTTTTTGTTTTGAAAATTTCTTCGTTTTACTGTGCTTTCGATGTTGTTGACGGTGTCTCTTTCCCTAGTTTGTGTTGCAAAATGAATTCTTGGATCATTTTTACTGGTAGTTAGCCGTTTACTCTTAGAGCTGATGTGAGCTCTTTGTGTATTTTGTGAAATTTTCTTTGTAGTGAGTTCATCTCAAT
Source organism: Dioscorea cayenensis subsp. rotundata (assembly GCF_009730915.1). NCBI lineage: Eukaryota > Viridiplantae > Streptophyta > Magnoliopsida > Dioscoreales > Dioscoreaceae > Dioscorea > Dioscorea cayenensis. The sequence continues at coordinate 29,471,360 of NC_052489.1, read as the reverse complement.
GAACCATGTTCTTACTGGAGAGAGTAAATTCATTAAGAGGCTTTGATTTATTTTGATAGTTTGAAGGTTTTGTTAGTGTGAAGATATGGTGCTGATTAACAATATAGTGTGTTTGTAAATTTTTATTAGATAATCACTTTTTAGTTTGTTAAGATTTTGATTTATAGGTTATAGTTTGTTAGGTTCTTGATGATTCTAAAGCAGAAAATGTGTCCTTTTGTAAGGAGTTTCTGCGGAATAGAGAAAGTTCTCTTTCTTCCACTTTCATTCTGCTGGTTTTCACATTTAGCTTCAGAATTCTGTGCGTATATGAATGTGGACTGTTGTTTAGTCTTGATTCAAATCTTCTTATTTCCGAAGTGCAGACACGTGAATTGGAGCAAACTGAGGTTTCTGTGTTTCTATAAACCAATTTCTGATACTTGCTGTGCTGTTCAGGAGATGAGGCTATGATCAGAGACATCTGGAGTCACTTTCTAGTGCAAAGCTTAGATCACTTGGCTGCAAGAAAAATCTTCCCTTTCACTCTTCTTCAAGGCGTTTGTCCTCCTCAACTCAACCGAGTCCCGGCACCAGGACTCCTGAAGAAAACTCTGCCTTTTATGCATCTCTCCTCCAGACTCTGCACTCAAATCCTTTTCTCCTTTCTTCCATAGCTTTCTCCAACCCATCTCCCACATCATCAAGTCTGGCCTTGACACTCAACCAAGCTTTGTTGGAAATAGCTTGCTCTGCCTTTGTATTTCCAAGCTCCGTCCTGATTTCCACTACCCGCCCCTAGTGTGCTTTGATACACTGCCTCGCTAGATGTCATCTCTTGACCTCTGTGGTCTCTGGTTACGTCCGGGTCGGTGAACCCGCCAAATCTCTGCAGATGTTTACAGAAATGGTAGACTTTGGAGTGGAGCCAAATGGTTTCACATTATCTGCTGTCAAGGCTTGTTCTGATCTTGGGAGGCGTGAGGGACTGGTAGATGCTCATGGAATGGTACTGGTTCATGGGTTTGGATCAAATCACGTTGGATTTCTAGTGCTCTTGTTGATATGGGAAGTGTGCAGTGTAAATTTTCGCATTGAAGATGCACACTCATGTGTTTCTCTGAAATAAAGCTTGAACTGAGGATGCACTCTGCTTGGACTTCTATGATCTCAGCATCACAAGGAATGATAGGTTTGAGGAAGCATCACTTGGGCTTTAAGCTTTTACCCACAGATGCAGTAATAATGCGTTGGCCTGTTTCCTCGGATGTGAATTCACTTGGTACCACTGGCTGATGTGTTGGGTCACCCCAGCAGAGCAAGGCAGGGAAGTCAGGTGCATGCCAAATGTGATTACCAGTGGGTTTGCAGGTAATGTAGTGGTGGCGTGAGCAGCACAGTTGACATGTATGCTAAATGTGGTCTCATTTGTGACTCCCGAGGGGTGTTTTGATCGTATGTGATCACTAAGAATGCTGGTCTCGTGGTGCACTTTGCTCGGAGGGTATTGGCCAAAGTGGTAATTAATGCCGTCATCTCTCTATTCCGAGAGATGGAACTTCTGGGAAGGAGATTGCTACAGCTTTCGAGCACTTGCTTTGTGCTTTGTGCTGGCTTGGCTGCTGTTAGAAAAGGAAAGGGAAGTCTCATTGCCAGTATCTCAGGTTAGGAAGACATGGAGATGTAGTAGTGGAATCAGCACTCTGTAGATTTCTCTATCGCCAAATGTGGTCTTATAGATTGTGCGTCAAGAGTTTTCATTAAAAATCTCTGCTAGGAGCGTTGATTTCCTGGAATGCTGCATGATCTGTGGCTTTTGCCTCTAGAATGGCCATGGAGTGGTTGCCAAAATGTCACAGGAGATGGTTCAGGAAGGCATCACCCAGATTATATCAGTGCTCGCTTGCGGTGCCTTTTTGTACGCAGTCATGCCGGTCTGGTAGATGATGGAAGGAAGTACTTCAGATCACCGACTGAAGACTACAGCATTAGAACAGGGATTGAGCATTGTAACTGCATTAGGATCTGTTGGAGTAGGGTAGGCCTTGCTTGAAGAAGCTTGAGGACTTGATAAACAACTCTGAATATAGCAATGATCCTTCACCTGGCGCATTACTGCGCATGTGCCACATCATCTAGATTCAATGGTGGGGAGCTGCAGCAGTAAGATGACAGAGTTGGAACGAAGCTATCATTTGAGCTAAGGTTCTCTTGGCTAATGTATACAAGAAGGTTGGTAGATGGGATGAAGCTCTGAGATTAGAAAAAGTTGAATGAAGAGAATGAGAGCAAAAGAAAGGTCCAGGCAAGAGTTGGATTGAGATCAAGAGCAGCTTGAATGATAAGTCCAACAATTCTTTTCTCAAAAGTTTGATGATTTATCTTTTAATTTCTTGTGAGAGAAAAAGATAGATTTGGAAAAGGAAGTCAGGGAACTCTTTTCACTCGTATTCAGAGCTCCATCTTTTATGGATTGATTAAAGGAATTAGCTCTGCTAAAGGGTTTATATCCCAGCTGTATTAGTTCTATTGTAAAAGGTGTTTGGGAGTGGGAGGTTCCAAAGATTCTTGAAGCACCGAGACTAAATCGAGTCTGTTGCCAGGGTACTGTTTGCACCCCAAATTTTATAAAACATACGGGCTAGAAATATCAATTTTTGAGTTTCAGCGCTTTGCCGCTATTCTGTTAAAAAGTGCGTTTTGTGCCTTTCAGTATTTATTATAAAAAGGAAAAAGAAATTGTTTCTTCACTAATCGAAAATTCATCGAAAATTGTGTCCCCGATAACTTCAAGAATGAGCTTCATTTTTCCGCTGGTCGGTATTAAGAACTTACATAAAATGTTAGTAGTGTTTGATTGAGGAGGATCGCTCAAGGCATGTGGGATGACTCACTTTTTTGGTGCATACCCATGTTTGGGTATGCACCAATAGGATGGGGATGGGAATGAGGGGGCTTCATCCCCTGTGCCCAGATATAGCTCATGCCTCCAAAATCTGAGGGCATGAGCATTCCTTCCTTTTTCGCTTTTTAATTACCAATATACCCTTAATAAATAAAAATTATTTTCTATAATACACCCCCATACATGTTATAATTAAATTATTTTTAATTAAACATACATCATATAATTAAATTAATTTATGTCATTAAAATATTTAATTAGTATAATTAAATAAAAATATTTTTAAATATTTATTAATCATAATTAAATCATAATTAAAATAGACTTCAAGATTTCTTTTAGGAAAGTAGAAATTTTGTCCATTTTAATTTTCATGAAACCGTAATTAAAATATATATTTAATTAAATATTTAATCATAAAAATTAAATTGGATAATAGTTAAATGGATTAATTATTTTAATAATTATAATAAAACATATAATAATTAAATTAGACTTTATTTCAAATATTTAATTATAATAATAAAAATGAATAATTTTGTCTAAATTATTTTATAAATTAAAAAATTAATTATTCTTAAATATAATGTGTTTTTTTTATTAGTGCATAATATCTCAAAATTTGTTAGGAATGTTGTTGTGATTTTTAAAATGAGGAGAAGCCATGTTGATTTTTTTTTTTTTGAATAATGTTTTGGGTGGAAATTAAAAATGTTGTTATGGTGTGTATTTTTTTTTAAAATATTAGATTTATTAAAATTTTGGTGATTTAAAAATAACTAAATTTGGACATTTATTTATTTTAATTAACAATAATTAAATTGTATTTGTCAATTATTAATTTAAAATTTTATTTAAAAAATAAATACATCAATAACTCATTTAAATATTATTTATAAAAATTGGAGGCATTTAATAATTGTTTCTTTTACAATTAAGATACATTATTTAATTAAAATACTCAAGGGTACAAAAGTAAATTTTACTAAAAATTTTCCCCTATCCCTCCTCATATTCCTATCCCCATTCCCTTCAACCAAACATTACTTTTTATCCCCATCTCCAATCCCCCTTTCCCTATTCCTATCCCCATCCCCTTCCCTTCCCCATCCCCATATTCTCATTCCCTCTAACCAAACGGGCCCTTAATGTCTTAAAACCTTGCACTCAAAAAATCACCTCTAGACACATTTTCATGTGATTGGATTTGTTGTTTGTTGCAATTCCATTCTTGTAGTTATTATCAAAATAATTTGTTTTACATGTAAACAAAAATATAAACACATATCTCAAGTGGTGGTTTGTTGGAGGAAAGACAAATAGGAGGCAAGTTTAGTTAAACTATCAATGTTTAATGGATGTTTCTTTTACAAAAGTGAGATAACTGAATAAGTTAGGGGATTTTCAAACAAATTCAATAATAAATTTAAATATTCATAATGATTGTTCACATATGCAATATTAAAAATTATATGCAAAATATTTATGAATAATATATTTGTATTTATCTTTCTAATATAAAATTGACATGCACTCGGATTATTAACGTGGATATATATAAATATATATAAATATGAAGTTCTTAAAGAGTATAAGCATAATTATATTATTTATCACTTGCATGTATATATGATTTTTGTGAGTGATTGTGAATAGTAGTATAATGAAAAGTGAGATGTGTAGTATTTTTATATGAATCGTTAACCGTGATAATAATAGAGACCCGAATCAATCTCGAAAGTGCTCAATTTTATTTATCGAACTCAAAAAAATCCTAAACTATAACCCTCGAACACACCATAATAATTTAATTGGACAACATACCATACTCGGATATCGTTAATGGTACTGTTAAGAAGACACCATCTCTTTTTATATATTCATGATCCTTTATATATATATATATATATATATATATATATATATATATATATATTTTTTTATGTATGTTGATGATTTTTCTTCTATTTTTTCGGTATGTTGATGATTTTTCTTCTATTATTATTATTATTATTGTTTATAAATAGTGGAAATCGCTAAAAACCTTTTTAAGCTCAGAAATCGCTAAAACACCCGCTAGTTTTGCAATCCCCAAAAATCCCTCCTTTTAAACTCTCATGCTTTTTCAAACCCCCAAACCCCAGAATCTGGATGCTGAACCCTGAGTGAGTTTCAAATTTTTGGACGTAAAAATGCTCCTCAGCATGGGGAGTCGTGGGTCGCAGCTCATCTCAGCGACTTTGAGAGAAAAGTGGGCGGTTTTCCGTAGGGTAATCCCGGAGACGTAATTTATCGGAGCTAGCTTACTTTGCTTTTTCTCAACTCACGCCTTCGCCTTTTTCCATTTCAAGTCGCTCTCAAGTTGTTCTCTACTGCCAAGCCTCCGTAATTAGCATTTCATCGCCTTTCCCTTTCCACCCAGATCTCAAGGAGAAGTCCCCACGCAACTAGTCGCCTATTTCACTGCTTTGTAATCTAAGGTATCGAGTATGGTTTTATGTTAACCTGCTCATACAAAGAAAGATTTTTCGGTTTTGTTTTTGTGCTCCCTGCTTTTTGTTGGAAGATATCAAGTCTCATAGGGGATTTCTACCGAGGTTTTGTTAGTTCATAGGAGATTTCTACCGGGGTTTTGTTTTGTTTTTGCATTTTCAGATGTATACACTATCGAAATAGTTTTTCGATCATATGATTGCGTAATATTTATAATGTACATTTCCCTTTCGCTTGATCATGATGCGTTAGCTTTACAAAGGAGGTCGACGCTTAAGAAACGAGATGTTACAGCTTTAAAAATTTGTTGTCTCTGCTTAACATGTTATATCTCCTGCTTAATAACCCGAGAGTTTACCGCTTAAAAACCTTATATTTCCGCTAAACTTTGTCAATACCGCATGTCGAATGTGTTGTTATCGTCGCAGCTTTCGTGATTACGGGCGGTCAACCTAGTTAACGGGCGATGCTATTTCGACACCGGCTCATGAGACCTTAGTCAATCGAAAGATAACACGACCCCTCGACTACCGGGAGATTATTCAAGGACACCGCTATAGCTGCTCATCGAGTCGAAGCTCATATACCAAGAGTAGGGCCTTTCTTGTTTCTTTTCGCAGAGCACGTATGGTCGCACTCAATAAATTCGTGGATCGGGAAAGCCTCGCCGAAGTTTCGCACCTCAAGATGTGGCCCTCGCTCTCTGGTCTCGCGTCATGACGGCGACGCAGCTGGTCTTTCGTAAGAAGAAAACCGTGTCGCCTCAAGGGCTGTGATTCTATCAAAGACCCTATGAGAGACACGTACTACTCCATCAAGAGCACTCGCTGCAACTTGTTCGACAGAGGGAGAAGAAGATAATTTTGTCAAACTCTCGATGCTGCACTCTCGTGGGACAGCCCCTCTTCCCAAATACATCACGCCGTTTGCCCGAATCGATCGCTGATTACGCCGACGATCTACCGACCCATCGGGGCGACACGCATGGGCGCAGCGACGATTTACTGCCGGCTATGGAGGATATTCCACAAGCTGTCGCCCGAGCGCAAGATAGATGCGCCTGGAAGAAGACCAACATAGTGGTACACTGAAGGGTCGCTTTGGCCGCGCTTAACGTCCGTTTTTACGAAATGACCGTAACGGGAAGAAAGTCCGCTTCTGCAAGATCCCAAGGATCGCCGCTACTACGGTGAAAGTACTTTCACCTGAAGCAAGCGACTGTAGAAACGAGCTTTGTCATCGCCGATGGAAAAGAGGTAATAAATCATGGACAATGTTTAACATAAGTCTTTAATGTTTAAACATTTTATTTAGCGCTTAACTTTAGTATTTACCGCTTAAAAACTTATTCATACCGGGTTTAAATATTTTGTTCTCCGCTTAATTATATTCTATAACGCTTAAATATATAAACACTGCTTAAATATAGTTTTTATAGTTTAAAACGAATGATTTCTACCGAAATTGTTCGTTTACATATGTTAGTTTCCCGAGATGATTCCGCTGAATGTCAAGAAGAAATATTTGTCGGGGCCAACCCGACTCGACGGACGCCATCGCTCCCGAACCACTTGCTCGGCGTGGACGAGAGGATGACCTCTATCGCTGCCACGGATCGCTCTCATCACTCCCACCACGCCAAGACGCAATCCCCGACGCCGCAGAGCTCCCTCCCCTACCCCAGCATCGCAACAACCCCTCACCACGACAACGATAGTCCCTCCGATTGTGGCACCATCTCTACTGATGGCACAAATCACCGGTGAAATCAACGCGGACACTAGGGCGAAGATGCTCACCGCGAACTTTTACGCAGTACGCTAGATATTGACGACCGAGTTTCTCGGCTGCCGCCGTGGTCGAGGCGCCGAAGACGTTTCACAACCGGCCGCCATCCTCGAAAATCAAGCACCCGGATTTAACGAGGCGCCGGAATTTGACGACGTACGTACATCATCTGGAAGGTCATTCCAAGGCGTGCCACATTCGAAGAGACTCATGCAAAAGAGGAGAACAATATCGCCTTCCGTTTCCACCGCCAGCCAATCGATCACAGCAACACCATCGGCGCCGATGTCAGATCGGAAGCGACATCAGATGATGTGCGTCGCTGACCGCTGAGAAGGTCGCTGACTCTTTCCTCGATGAAATCGACTCTGCTGAACTCGTCACGAGATCAAGCGATCAAAGATGGACACAATCAAGATCAAGAACAAGTTAAGGGTGTATCTCCCAACGATGTTGTTGTCACGGCCACGGTCGAGAAGATCGTCGAATCCGCTGCTGGTCGCGTCACGCGTCGACAAGCATCGCAGCCTAAGTAGGACACAATCCCACCTACAACAAGAACCATGTAAGGATGTGGTTCATGGTCGATGTTGTCACCGGTCGCCCCTCTGATCGGGGCTTTTACACATTCCCTACAACAAGAACAACCATGTAAGGACGCGTGAGTTCGGCAGCTGATGTCTGTCGCCATCGTCCCCGCGATCGAAGGAAGATGTCATCAAGACCCCGATCGAGCAACGAGAGAGATGATCAAGGCCAATCAAAAATCGGACTGCATTTTGGCTCGGAAAGCTTTTTATTCACAGAAGAACAAAATGGGTCGACCCGAGTCGTTTTAACAACACGAAAGCAGGAGTCGATGAGGATCTTTCCCTCAACCCGCCTATGGACGGGTAAGTGCAAAGTTTTTATGATATTGTTTAAAGGTTTTTATTATAGTGTTTAACTATTACCTAATAGTGTTTAATACCTTTACGTTATCATTTAATTTGTCTACTTAACGCTTAATTATATATAATATCACGTAACAATCGAGTAATATCATTTTAAATATTTGACAATAGCGATCTTTATTATATCTCGCTATCGCTAATCCTTAGCAATCGCCGCAGTGGAAGAATGACGACTGCCAAGACCACACGCGAGCAAATTATACACACCGCTCGAGGGAAGCGAGACTGGGTCATCGATGATGTGATGGACGCTCAGATGCATAATACAAAAAGTCGCCGAAGCAAAGAGCCATATCCTTACAAGAAGCGCCGCCCATCACCGCACCGCTCATACTGCTTTACGCCAAAGGTGACGACGCATACGACACAATATACGTATGGCTATGATCGGGGATGCCGCACAAGAACCGCATTTAAGTTCAAAATTGTCATCCTCCGATAATCACGAACGGCCACTTCCACAAAGCCGTTGTCCCGACAATGATAAACAAGAATAAGCAGTTATTCTTCACGTCCGGTACGACATAAGGACGGCTGGACATGGTAAGTTCTTTAATTACGTCCGACTAAAAATTTACCGCAGCTGCATCGCCCTTACCTCGATTACAGGTATGTTACCCGTGATACTTATGAGGGAGTGAGTAAAATTTCTGCTGCCTACGCATAAAGGGTCATCACAAGCGGTTAAATTTCGGTTTCAAAGAATCATGTCCTCGTATATCCGAACGTCAATTTTGTTTTCGAACGTGAACCGACAAATTCAATTCATCGCTTTGTCGTTCAAAGAGTACGACTGAGATATCTTAACGTAAATTTTGTTTGTTTTGAATTGTAAAGGTGTTAAATTCTATTCGCTCTCATTTCATTGTTTAATTTGACTGTTCTAATCAGTGTACATTTCAATCTTCATTGTTTTAAATATACTATATATCGCTTTAAACATCAAATGAAATGTTTCAAATTAGACAGTATTCGCTTTAAAATAACAACGCCTCCGCTTAAATACATTCAATTCGCAGTAAAGAGTAAGAGTTTAAATATAGAAAGCTACCCATCATCACAATGTTTCCCCGTCATCGCTGGGCTTGATTTACAACGCCTAGTCGGGCGATCGCTTCATCGAAAGATCTACGATCGCGACCGGATCCACGGCAATGGCCGCAATGTAACTCGCTGGACATCAAACGCCATGCGACTCGATCCTTTTCGCCTCAGGGCCGCCTGTGCCGCCTTCTCAAGGTACGCCATCGCTTCGGTACGGGAATATAGCTTCCTCGTACGCCACTTGTAATTGTCGACGCTGAAGCACCCGCTAATAAATCGATGTACGCTGGTGCTCCCGTCTCGATTATCAGTTACAAGAAGCGTGCTCGCAAGGGATACTCATAAACCGGCCACCCTACGATATGACACAAGTTCTCGATGGCGTAGATCCATAGAGTCATGTCAGGACCGGTCGATCACTGTCGAACGATCATCGACACACGACCACACACGTAAGATTTCTACCGCCCTCAACAATGATCTCTACCTTCGAATGTATGTCCGGCATAAATAGGTCTCCCATTTGTTCGCTGTGTTCACGCCGCTACATAACATGCGCATCAACTTCAACCTCGCAAAATAAGGTTAAACAAAGACAACGATGGTTAAATAATTCGTAAAACATGGTTAAACATTATCAGGAATATTTTAAACGAAAAGGATTACTATTTTAAAGTCGTAAAAAGTTTAATTAAACAAAGATCGAGAACGTTTAAAGGGTAACACTAAACGTTAAGTGTAAACCAACATTCGCAGACCTTATGAAGCCGACCATTTTCGCCACCCAGTAAACGACCACCTTCCTTGATCCAAGCATCGAACGATCTCACGACGCTTGAATCACATCCTCACCCCAACGATCACCCTCCCGAACAAATAATTCCCGACCACGTGCCATATCCGATTTATTAATCAACCGAACGATGAGCTTCTCGGTGATGCGACTCGCAGCTCATTCACTATGATTATCGAATCTTAGCCGCGGATGCCCACGCAATGCGGAAGCATATAGATCCAAGATTCTCCCTCAACGCCTTCCCAAGTCCGACATCGCTTTCATAAATTGGCCTCCAAAATGTCAAGACAGATGCATGGGCGGTATAGAGGGAAGACTCGCAATCACACCACTAGGCCCCTCGACTCGCTCTCAAACGAAGCGTAATTATCTCACGATAATCTCCATCCTCGATAAGGCATCCCCTAACTTAGATACTGAACCAAGTCCAATCGGCATCGGTCTCGCTGGTCGACTATACCGAAGGCGACGTGAAAAACCATTGTTTCCATCTTTCCCTCGCGCAATCTTGAGATGCATCACTCGATATTTTCCAAGGAGGCGGTACCATCGAGAAACAAAGTAGCGCCCCGCAAGCCCTCTCAATCCCACAATACACGCTACGAAGCAAAAGAATGCGACGCTTAAAACGATCACCGCCTCTTTCCACGATCGCAACGCCGGCCGGATTTGTCTCACCCGACCTTATCCACATACCAAAGCAAACAACTTTAGGGCCGGAGACGTCACCGCCGAGGATCACCCGCGTACGCTTTTCCCAACCAAGCTCGCCAGATGGTATGTGGACACCATGTCTCGCAACATCGTCCCTTTCCCGAACGCTCGAATGGCCTCGCATAAGGGACGCATCCGAGCTCGAATCACTCGCAAGGCTAACCCATTTTTCGACGCTTTCGGACACGACGCCAACCTCACGCCACCACCGCAAGCGTGCGACGCGTTGATCGTCTTGATTCCGAAAGTATTTTTGTTATACTCTTTGATGACGAAGGCGCTAACGACAAACCACTCCAAGCACAGCATTCCATCTACCACCCGACGTTTTTCGCTTCTTACGAATTTCGAAGTCAAAATTCCTTTGATTGTCATGATTTCAAGTACATCCGAAATGTTCGACATCACAAAAACGTCTGTCCAATATCCAACGAAAGCACTTCGTAATGATCCGACAAGGAATGAAGACATCCCACGCCCGCCGTGGTCACCACGGAACGAATCGGAGCACTCTGCAGAATCCGAATTCTCGCCAACACTTTCACAAAATGAAAAGATCAATACGTTAAGCTTGAGAATATAATGCTGAGTGATAACTGACAATATTTAAACGTTAAATTAAATACTTAAGCAATTAACCAACAACGTGAAAGGACTAGTACAAGATGTTAACTAAATGCACTTTTACATATTTAAACACTACCCGACTCCTGCATAACACTCGAAACAATTAAAAGAGAAAGGAACTTACAACGAGTAAAAACCTCGCTTTCATTAGGATTCTAGTAACGCACATTTTCGCCTCGACGACAAGATCAACTACATGACATTCGGGATTTCGTGAGCGACGCGACATATCCTCACTAAGCCAACATCGCTCATCGGGCAAACTGCTTTATATCCATCTCAGCGATGAACTTAACCCCGACAAGAGACTTGACTCATCACATATATCTCACACCAACTCTAAGAAGTCCGAGCCAGAATATTGAAGACTCTCCCTCCCGCATTATAAGAATACTCACAAAAACTCCATAATATACTAATACCAAAGCGTAAAACCAAAATGAAATGAAGAACAAAAACGAACGGGTCTAGTAGAAGAAGAAGAGGACGAAAGAACAAACAAAGCAGCCGAAGAAAGCAGCCGCATCAGCTAAAATGCGACAGAGGTTGGGACCAGACGTGACGATTGGACGCGATTTTTCTCCATCCCAAGGGCAGAAATATACTGCCATCGTCATGGCGAATTATATGCACATCTCAACGAAAGCTTCAACTCGAATATGAGTCTCCCGTTAAACGCTGCTGTTTTGGCTTAAGCATAGATATAGTGTTTAAAAACTAAGAACGGCTTAACTAAAGTCTATATCATTTAAATAATACGTTATCAGCGAAAATCAACGCTTCTACCGATACATCACAATGAAGCATTTGTACGATCTACCCAGTCACCGCTCAAAACATCTTTACGTGATTTTCTTAAACATCTGGTCATCATGGAAAGAGTAAACTCGAAAGAAAAGTCACTTTTTCCATCGCTATACACTGGCTCGCCGCTAAGTAGTTAGTAACTTTTTCTTAAAACACCGCTTCTACTGCTTAAACATATTTACGATTGTGATCTATCAAGTTACAACGACGCTCTTTGCGTTTCCCACATCGCTTTGCTCTACTTGCGCCCATGCTTAAATTTCGTAAGTTCTACATACCAAACAAGCCTGTCCCTGCTTTTGTCATACAAAGAGATACAACATTTGCTAACAGCCACAACGTCCGGCCGGATTTCGACACTCACGACTGACAGATGAGCACCCACACACAGCGCCCCGACATCTCGAATGCTCACGCGGGTCGTAGAGCAACACGCCAGACTCAACTCGACCCCGCACAACGCATACAACATTAAAAGCGTAAACAACACAGCTGCCATCTACGAAAACGACTATTAATCACCGTGTCAGCGGCTTCCGAGACTTGAAACCGTAAGATCCCGCAGAAGCAAACACGTAATCGAAGGGCCAGACATATCGCACGTAATGCTCTTTGGGACGTAAATGTGTTTCAAGTGCGAGCAAATATCGTCGCGTTTAAAGCCGATGTTTCCGATCTCCTCCTCTCGAGAATCCTGCGAAATGAATGACGTAACACGCGTGCCTCATACCCAAGCTCTAAAACTGCTCGCTAAACTGCGCCTGGCCATCCAATCACCGGGTTAATCCTCCGCATCCGCGCACCTGTAGGAGCATTTCAACCTGGGCAGAAAATAGCTTTTGACTCGTCATGCGCGATCAAGCGCTAAACGATTCTCAAGGAGCAAGGCGCTCACGAAAACATCCTTTCTGGACATGCGGTCAGTCATTCACCGGAAGAGGAGGATGATGGGTAATGAATGGCGGACGACGGCGTGTCTGGTCATCTGATACTCTGGTCTTATCCTAGCTATTTAGCTGTGAATTCCATGCTAGCCCACCTCTCAGATCCGAGAGTTTTAAACGACACAACGACATCGACTGGATGCCAGAACGACGGTGTGTTCTGAAATTACGTTACTGCAGTACGAACTTTTAACGCCGCTACTAATTACTCGACATGACGATACTATATCCCTACACTCCGCCATCGCACACCGCCAAACGAATTCAATACTCGGCCCAAACAAAGATCACCCGCTTTATCAAGTAGTAGATTTCTGAGACTCTACGTTAATACGATTAGTTACACGATGTAAGCACAACGCGAAACCAGGGACGTGAAGTATTACACCTGGATAATGAAGGAATTAGCTAAAACACACTAGTAAATATTAAACGCGAAACCAAGTTGTAGTTCTCAGTCAATACGATCGATTTCGGCTGGCTTTCCTTTCCCACCATTTTCACGCCAAAACCTGGATTTCACAGCTAATGGACACATTTCCAGTTGAATCTGGGAGTAGGTGCCCAGACAAATGCGCTCACCTGCACACTAACGCGCACTGGGTCCGTGTAAAAATAGAGGGTGCTGTAAGTTTTCAAAATTACGAGAGCCATCAAAGAATTTTCCCTAAATTCAGTAAATTGGCCAAAAACACCTTAAGTTTCAGGAAACGCTGCGCCGAATGTAATTTTCCCTTTAAATTATCATCATTTATGTATATGTGCGCGCGCGCCAAAGTATATGCCTGTGAATATAATTATTTTGTATTTTTAATATTACCATCATAACTCATCCAAAGGGACCAAAACCCAAGACACCAGCATTTTTGGCCACAAACTATCTGCGTCCCTTCATATGCAATACAGGAATAGCAAAAGGTTCAGAGATCACCACAACATATTCCATTAACAAAAGTGAAATATTTAGATTCTGTTGCCTCTCTCGGTGATTTACATGCAGTAGTAATACAGAATTCATCAACTACCGGCTAGCAAGGCATAATCATGTAACTCTAAATGTTCTGGGCAACAAGGAAACAAACAATTGCTGAAATCAAAGCCTGACAACACATACTTATAAGCTGAGATAAGAATTGGTCTCAAAAGGAATTAAGTATTTCAGCCGTCTACAGTTCTGAGCTTGCATCACTCATCAGCCAAGGCCAACTCCAGTGCATAGTCATCCCTTTCCTGAAGAACAAGAAGGAAATAATAATAATAAATTCAGAGACTAATGGCCAGCAGTCACAGGAGCAACTTAAAACTGGTACACAACTGGGAAGAAAAATGGTGATATGATCTTTTTTAAAATTATTAGTAGACTATGAAACAAAATCACCCAGTCCAGATTGTTCAAGGGATCAGTTTTCAAATTTGAGCCGCTAGTTACTTTCAATAATTTTCAGAACGTCTCAGACCAGCAAGGACACAAGAATTATTTTACCCGCCCTAGTCATTTGCAAGGCAACATGAAGTCTCAATGATGTTAATCTTTGCACCCTAAGAACAAAAATTCAACAGACCAAAACAGGCAACATCTGAAGCAACTATCATGATGGCTCGCGACATTGGACTCATTTAATTCCTGGTTATCATCTCCATTTTGACTGTACCACTTTCTAGCTAAAATAAATTAGAAAAGATGAAGCAATTGTAATGCAAGTACTATATAGGAACAGCTTTTTGAACATGCACAAGTAAAAAAATTTGGAGCATGCATGCATGCCTTCTTTCAATGTAATAATTTTATGTCTCAAGCACATAGGTTCAACACACTCACAATAGGCCCTCGGGCAAAAATATCTTCAAATTGAAGCCAGTAGACCTGAAGACAGAAGACAGTCAGGGGTTTTCATGGATATGTATATATATATATATATGCATATATTTGCTTTATCAGAAGAATTTTAAGGACTTGCAAGGCAGAAATTAAGGGATGCATTATTTCAATGCAATGTCATTTACCCACTTTTCAAAGTAAAAATAAAAAATAAAAACAAATTCATGGATGCATCTTCCATGTGTCATGGTACCTCATCCTCGTCTTGTGTTTCCACTTCTAGATCAGAAGATGGGAACCCTACACAGAAGTAATGCATAGCCCTGAAAGTAATAAAAAAACAATAATTTCGCCTTTGATAAAGAATATTAATTCCACATCATGTTGAACCCATCAAACAAATATGAAGGAAAAAAAGGAGAGGTCAAAAAGTATATATATATAAAATCAAGATTTAACAAAGGAAACAGAACCAAAAAAACAAAAAAACAGTAACAATAGTAATAGCAGTAACAATAACAACAACAGTAATAATAGAAACTGCCTGAAATAGGTCATTGTCATTTATCGCTGATCATTTTTAAGATAATGCTAACATGGAGGGATGAAAGTGATATGTAATTTGTTCTCTTACAATAAAGGTTTTGCATAGATCACAGAAAACTTTGCGTTCTAAGTGCTCCCACCACATAGCTAACAAGATACTTCATTAGTGGCTTCCCAAATTCGTCATTCTAGACTCACATGTAAAAGGGTCCAAACTTTGCAACTAAAAGTTTAAAACCTTAAATTATTATAATGCGTGATTTTAAAATGAATCATGAGTTCAACAACGTTTCATTTAAATAAGTAGGAATTTGATAAGCCTTGCATCATGAAGAATAACATGAAATTCAACCTGAAAAGAAAAAAACATTTGAGATCACAAAGGCAAAAGGTAGAGTGGAGCAAATTTTACAAGAAGAGCAAAACAAATGCCTTGTAAAGAAATGAATCAAATAAACCTTAGACTTCAGTTCAGCAGATATTCCGAGAGCCTCAGGTTGCCTTATTTGCCCGGATTTTACTCTAACAGCACAACTAGTACAACAACCTGTTACATAAAATATATACTCCTTACTTCAATGGGCCAAGATAAATGAGATAAAAAAAAACTAAAGAAGTGAGATAAAAAATTATGAGAAGTATTAATATTCAGTCTTATGTGCATATGACAGTCTTATTTTCCTAATATATTTTGTGTGATTTATCGCCTTTTCAAATATATATATATATATATATTTTATATTCATATTCAGAAACAAGGGGAAGGAAGATAAATTAATGATGATGATCTCAATATTACCGAGGCGAGTATAAACTTTTGGCATGATAGAAAACTTCAACAGAAATACAAACTTGAACAAAGAAGGGTGACTTGATGGCTGATAATTATTGAAAGTGAACAAGAAAGCAATACATCCTTAAAATTCTAGAACAAAAAAACCAATCGTATTCCTCCATTAAATGCTATGAGAGAACATAATAATGTCTGGGATGTCAATTATAGAATGGAAACAGACTTGAGAAGTTATGAAAATTGGGAAAGGCATGGAGAGGCGGAGATAGGGATTACCGTGCCTGCAAGCGAAAGGCAATGAGATGTTCTGTGACTCGGCAGTGTGTAGTATGTACTGGTCCTGCAGCAGCGGCAACAAAAGCACATCACTACATCACTACAGCCTCATATATCAACCAAGGTCCAAGACTGAAACATTATGAGAGTAGCCTCTGAGTTAGTGTTACCTCGGGCACGAGGAATTGGTGAACAACTCCGCGCCGACGATCGTGGACGGTGACCTGGTGGGTAGGGACCGGAGAAGTTCTAGGCTGCGGAACGGCGTCGGTTGTGGTTGCGTTTGTGAAAATCATGTTTCTGTGAGGAGATGGTATCGTCCTGAGGCCGAGATTGGGGATTCGGAGATGACGATGAGAGTGAAAACGATACAAGGAATGAGAGAATGAGAGGGAGAGGGTGGAGTTGCAGAGGATTTGGAGATCCATTCGTAGAAGAGGGATGATGGTAGTGCAGCTATTGCTGGTGATATTGACTCTTGGGGGGGCTCGGCAACGCTACATGGCCATGGCCCGTGATGTCGGTGGAAGGGAAGAAGAGCGCGCGCGCCAACAATTTTCCAGCAGGCAGGCAGGGCAGGGCAGGGCCGGGCCGCAAGGAGGGAGTCTAGTGGGGGGGAGATATAACAGAACAGAAACGCTATCTGAACTGATATCTCAATCCCATCCATCCGGATGGATGGGATATTATATGTTTCTTTCTTCTGAACAGCACAACCCACTCGCCTCGTGATCAGCACTTTACAATCACAGATAAAAATTTATTTATAAAATGATTTTTATAAAGTTGACACATTTTCAACAAGCTTGTTTTGTTTGTTGGCTGTTGTTGCCCAACTTAACTTTCATGGAAAATTGGAAGGGACCTTATCAAGGGAGGGAAGTAGCAGGCGCAAAGAAAGATATTAGGTGTAAAGGTGAATAAGCGACTTGCGTTAAAATAAAAAGCAAAGAGCAAGACCAGCAGACCAGGCTAATGCTACATGCGAGGAGTGATATTGCAGGCGCAAAGCAAGATATTAGTTACAGCAGGCAGCAACAGATGAAAGAAAGAAAATAAAATAAGGCACAAGTACAACGCTCACAAAAACAGTAGTGGGAAGCTCAAGCGCAGCAAAGGCCGCATGATATTGATTTCTTCTTATTGAAGAGAGTACGTACATTATTAATCAATACACAAGCAGACTGATGCACATTAGCTAACTAAAACATATATATATATATATATATATATATTATTGATGTGACTAGCTGGCGGCATTAGCTCAGACCATAGGGTAGCCTGTCCCTTTGGCCTTGTCGGGGGCAGGGGCAGAAGCAAGCTCAAGGTAGATGATAAAAGCCGACTTGCCTGCCTCCCTGAGATAACGGACATCACCATTCATGAGCTTCAACAATTTCCTACACACAAGCAGACTGATGCCCTCCTCCGACAGCTCACTACCATTTCCAAACATTTGAGACAGCAATTCCTCTGGCACTCCACTACCCATGTGTGTTATCCTGCAAGGGGTGAGGAGGGCCAGCCACGCGTTAGTAAAAATTCAGAAAAAAACCAATAAAGCTCAAGAGAAATGCTACACTTGGCACATTGGTACAAGCACTATGCATGCATGCATGAATGAATGGCAAACGAAAAAGGCAATTGTGAATTGTTTTGCTAACTTGCCAAGTGTCTGTGGACTATCAAACTATATTAATACCTGCAAGACCCGGCCAGTGGAACAAATAGCTATTGAAAAAACAATATCAAATGCTAAAAATTTCGCCAAGTCAATCAATTAGTCAGCCAGGGTTGTGGTGAAGCACTTGGCCCCCCATTGAACTCATAAGCACTGCAAAGAAGCATGTTAATGGTACCTGAGCTCCAGATGCACTAGATGGAGATCTTTTCCCAGTTGATCTTTATTTATTTCAGAAGTGATTTCAACCAGACCTCCATTTGGAGAGTACTTCACAGACACCACCAGGAAATCAGCAAGGATCTGTTGAAGCCTCAGATTATCCCCATAAAGGCCTTCAGTCATGAATTTATCTGATAGACTGTTAACTATTCGAACACCCTTTTCATTGCTCGCAATCATGACTTGACTCACAGCAGTAATCAAGACATCCTGTGGAATGAACTCCACCATTTCTAAACCCAAACAGCTGCAGATAATAGACAAGAGAACGTTATCAGCATACAAAAAATAATCATTTTTAAAGTTAAACGAAATAAGAACATCTGTTGGAAGAAAATTGGCATGGTAAAGGATCAGTAACATCTACAAACTTGATCACATGGATGTAATTCTGGCATAAACAGAGTACCCAAAATAGAAGAATTATAGGTTAATTGAATTCTTCTGGTTTTGTATGGAATAATATCAAGTAACAGAAATGACTTCCATAAACATGCTGAAAGCACATTGTCATGTAAAATATGATTGAAGGACCAGCAGAGCAAATTGCCAGAAAATTTTTTTATGAGAAGGAAGATATGAGATTATCATAAAGAAGGACCTCCAGCACTCTAATCAATCAACGAAACCACCTTCGGATCAGACTATCCACTGTTTCAGTGCAAGCTCGATGCACCAAGGGCTCTTATTCTCAGATTTCGGATCAGTTTATGTAGTGTGATCAGTTTTTGAGTAAGAGGATACGATACCTGTCTGTAATGTTTTTCAAGCTCCAGGTCATCAAGAATTCTGTTAACCTGCTGGTGGCACCTCCCTCGGAAGTCAATAGCTCTTTTTGCTCCTCAGATAAATCAGTGCCCTCAATCATTTTTTTCGGAAATAATGTATTCCAGAAAGAGGATTTCTTATTTCATGCCTGATATACAACAAAGCTTTCAGTTTCTTCATGGCCGTTTGCTCTGACAGCTGCTGGACATGGAGAACCTGTTGCAGCTCCTGACTAGCAGTATGCAAGAAGCAAAACACTCCGGTGACTATACCTTCTGCATCCACTTTCTTGGTCACCGAGAGAAGGCATTCCACATGCTTACCACTACGACTGATAAAATCAAAGGGAGCCTTTTCTGTTTCTTGGCCTGCTATGGCATTGTTAATGACCACACTAAGATTCACAAATGCATCTTGGTTCTTTAAACGACAACAGGCTGCACTGCTCCCGAAAACCTCACCCAACAGCATCCTATCTATCACTTCATCCCTCTTCCATCCAGACAACTTAGCCATGGCTGGATTCCACTCGGAACACCAGCCAAACTCATCTGCACCAAATATAGGTGGGATCAGCGGGCTAGGATTTTGTACTATAGCTTTGTAATCTCCTTCAATCCGAATAAATTTGTCCATGACCATCTTTTGACCAGTCATATCTTGAGCCACAAAGCACACTCCAACTGCATTCTCATTGATGTCGCGGCTTGCACAAGCATTGACAATCAAGATAACAGGACCATCATCTCTCCGAAGGCCATGAGTTTTCATCTGAAATTGCACATTCTGCTTTTCCTTCCCTAACCATGTATGATACATAAGATAATTAGGTACCAGCTTAAATTTACAAGTTTGTAAATCGAATTAAGCTCAGCCCCTATATCATGTAAATTGTAAAATAAATGAATGAAGGACCACAAATAGAAATTGGAAGTCAAGGAACCAAGTAAATGGAGATGGAGCACAATACTTACCCTGCAATGCCAAAAAAAGCATCTCCTTGACAACTTCCACTGAAGAATCTTCTACAAGGGACAGCAAATGCTTCCCTATGGCTTCATCTACCGAGAGACCCGTTAATTCAGCAATTTTCAGGTTCCACCCATTTATGAATCCATTGACATCCACCGCCAAGATTGGCACGGTCGCTGTCTCAATCAACCGTACCATTTCATTGGTCACCGCTTGCAATTCTACCATTTCTTCAATTCTAAGGTCACTGATTCGAGCATCCAGTGATGCCTTCCTCTTGGAATTCTCAGAATCATTGAAAGTCCCTCGCAGTATAAGCTGCAAGGAATGAATAGCATCCATCTCATAGTCCTTCCAGGGAACACTCCTCATCTTTACGGCTTCAAGGAACGCTTTGAATGAAGACCTTGGGTGCATTCTCTTCCCATCATCTTTATCCAAGGGATCATGCTTTGCACCTCCCCATCGGATTTCGGCAGCGGTATGAGATCTAAACCAAAACATGATGTCTTTGGAAGTAATTCTGGCAGCTGCCATCCCACAAACTACATCACCAAGGGTTAGAGCAGCAGGATATCCAGCATCACGCAGACTGTCAGTGCTCAAACCTGTAGAATCCATATGATTCTCTTCAAGCCAATAGGCAATGTCTCTAATCTCAGTTTCAGTTGGGGTCAAGCCAAGCCTCCAAATCTCATTTTCGTACAAAAGGGCAGCACCATCACATTTCACTAGATCCATAACATTTGGACTCTGTGTCATGATGCCTACAGGTGTAGCATCTCTGAGCAACATGTCACACAGCAGTGTCTGGGTTTTCAGGATGTTCTTCTCGCGGAGCTGATTCTCTAAATCAAATTCCTTGTTGACATGGATGGCAAACACCTGCATCAAGAATTCACAGGCATACCTTAAGGGGAAGGGAACAAACCTTGGGCTTTCATGATGGCAAACAACAAGGCCCCAAAGTCTCTTCCTCTTTTGCTGCTGGGACTGTCCAGGCTCCAAGTTCTCACATTCCTCCTCCCCTTCATTCACCACCACTGCCATAACCAGAGATGCTATAGAGTTCATGTTCTCCATATACTGCAAGTGACAACTGTGAGGGGCTCTAAGTGTAGAACCACAGAAGGTCAGATCAGAAGGCAGCTTCTCGTCTTGATAAATCTTTATAGGCCTCGCACGACAATCACAAATCATCCGGATCTTGCTCTTCAGGAAAAGGAATCTAGCAGCCTGGGGAATATCTGTAGCTGGATAATGCAGGCCTTGGTAAGACTCCAATCCCGGCTTTGTGATTTCTCGAAAGACCTCTCCATGGTCATCTTCATGGAACCTATAAACCATTACCCTGTCATAGCCAGTGAGTTCAAAGACTTCTTCAATCACTGTTTCACAAAGTCTCTCTATACTACCACCAGGCAATGATTGCAACCGGGCTATTGCTTTAGCAGCGAGCTTATATGATTGAAGGGCCCCCGCAGCGGTCATGGGCAACTCAGAAGGCTTCACTGGCTCAAAATCAACAATCAAACAAGCAGTCACCCGATGGATGATTGCATAGAAGGGCTTACCAGATGTTTTACAGTGGACTAAAAATAGGATTGAGAAGAGAGACCTCCGGGTAACCTAAGGCCTTCTGCAGTGCTGCAGTACTAGGAGAAGTAAAAAAATGCTCCTCACATCAGTTCCGATACCAAGCGTAAGGTGTTCTCCTACGCTTGGCACAGCATCGGCTGACCATGGTGAGCATCTCCGGGGAATTCTCAGAGTAAGCTATGACCTTAAATGTCTTCTCATCAAGGGCTAACAAGCAGCCAAACGGCTGGATTAGCTTCCCTTTCTGAATGTGCTGTAGGTATGCAGTGACTTTCTCCGACTTCTTGGGGTCAGGAGATGATCCCTTGTGTGCCACAATTGACTGGGAATAATCAAACGAGGTACCGAACTCTTCAAACTCTGCATCAAGTTTGGCATCTACCGTTGTCTGGGCTATGATTCTAGCGCTGTGTCTACTTCTGTTGGAACTAGCAGAAGAATTTGCAGGTCGAGAGGAAGACATTGTTTGTTGAGGACAATCAAAGAAAACTGAAATACTGGAACTAGGAAAGAGATGATGTTTTGAAACAAGTTTTATTTCACACTAAGAAGAAGTGGCAACAGCCGGGATAAACAATAGAATCAGAAAGCTAATGAAGGAAGTTAGCAAGGAGACAAATTGAACAAAAGGCCAAAAGAGGAAGGCTGCAGCTCGAGGAATAGAATAAAAAGAGCAGCAAAGTTAGAATTCATATATTTCACAGGATCAGAGTGCACTGACACAACCAAGCATCATCAACTGCAGAATGGTGTACATGAAAATCAGAAATGTTAAGAAGTATACTGAAGCAGAAATTGCAAACATATGATCAATCAAAGGGCTGGCATATAAAAAGAAAAAAGAGAAGCATGATTACAACAACAACAACAACTCACCGGTCAGGCAAGATAACGCTCGATCAACGACTGTGGAAGAGCTAATCACAGAAAAGGTTAGAGCTTTTTGATGCAAGGGTGTAAGGAACTTCAATCGTTGGAAGACCTGTGCGTCAAAAACCCACCTTTTTTTCATCAACAGCGCAAGTACAAGAATGAAAAGTAGTCTAAATCCCCCTAAAACGCAGAAGAAAGCCAAGATGAGAAGAAACACAAATACCTCAAAAAGAGTCCAGTAGAGGCAGAACCGAAGAACGACACAACCCACCACAAGTTCGAAGAGCTTTTCAAAGGGCAAACAATCTTAAAGAGCCACCTGGAATTCCATTCTAGAAAACAAACACTGGTTTTTGCAGCAAAGGCCAAAACAAAGATAGACGGAATGGAGTGGTGGATCAAAAGAAAAGAGAAAGAGCAGGTGCAAAGCTACGAAACTCTAGTGTATGAGAAAGAGAGTAAAAAGAGACAGTTTAGAATGAATCCCGACCCCACTCTTGCCTCCTTGAGAAAATTAAATTAAAGGGAAATAGGAACCGTGATACTAAGGAAACAAGATCAAACACCGTCAAAGCCCTCGCAAAGCATTCGATCGGCGAAAAGGATGTCGGGACCACGGGTATGGCCTGGCGAATTGTGGAAGGTGTGGGTGAGGGCGCTGGCGCTGGCGCAGAGGAGTGGGCAAACAGGCACCTCCTCCACCGATGCCCGATGAATTCACTGCCCAGCCGACAAAATCCATCACAAAACAGCAGTTTTTTATGCCAGCACCACCACCAACACCAACACCAACAATATAATACTCTGCACCAATTAAAAAAACAAAGCCCACTTGAGATGCGATTTATTTTCCCAGGCCCTCGCCTCGATTGATTGATTTTTTTTTTTTAATTATAAATTAATCCACCCACTTCAATTCTTCCGCTATTGCTTCTTGTACTTGTTGGAGCTGTTGATGACAGCTTGAGAGGGAGAACGGAGAGCTGAAACAAAAGAGAAAGACAGGAGATGAAAGTGAGATCATTGGACATGGTAGGCACACACACACATACAGAGAGAGAGAGAGAGAGAGAGAGAGAGCATACAAGGACGACTGCCATGTTTTTTTTAAATATTTTGACGAACGAAAAAAAGATGTTGCCTGCAAGAATCAAAATTGGAGGTGATCTCTAATGAGATGTGGAGAGAAATCGGGGGGAAGAATTTGGACCAATTTGAGTATGTGCCTGCGAGGGGCTCCGCAGGGGGAATTATTATTGGGTGGAATGGTAGTTTATTTAAGGGGCAACCAGTCAAGGTGGGCGTCTTTAGCTTGACCATGGAGTTTCTTTCCTTGAAAGAGAACTTTGTGTGGCGGTGCACTGCGGTGTATGGTCCGAACGCAAGGTCGTTAAAACCTGCCTTCTGGGAGGAGCTTCAGAGTTCTAGGTGTGTTCCTACTATTCCTTGGATCGTCTGTGGGGACTTCAACGCTATTTTCTCCATGGAGGACAAACTTGGTGGGGAACGAAATCTGGGAGACATTAGGAAGGCTAACGACTTCCTGCAGGCGATGTCGCTTTTAGAGCCACCTATGATGGGGCGACGGTTCAC
The DNA here is from genome assembly GCF_009730915.1 of Dioscorea cayenensis subsp. rotundata. Lineage (NCBI taxonomy): Eukaryota > Viridiplantae > Streptophyta > Magnoliopsida > Dioscoreales > Dioscoreaceae > Dioscorea > Dioscorea cayenensis. The sequence goes on along the minus strand of NC_052489.1, from coordinate 29,447,168 downwards.
TTGGACAAATGGTCAATCGGATCCGATTTGGGTGAAACTTGATAGATTTCTCATTAGCTCTGAGTGGACGATGATCTTTCCAAAAATTATCCAAAACTGTCTACCAAGAGTGGGGTCGGATCATGTCCCTATCCGCCTTGAGATGGGCAAGATCGTAACCAATCCACGTCCTTTCAGATTTGAGCTTGCGTGGACTACTACGGAGGGGTTCCGAGCGCTTATCTCACGATGGTGGAATTGACGACCCCCGTGGGTTGCGGGGCTTTTTATCATGGCCAAAAAGGTGTCCTCTCTCGAGGAACAACTCCGACATTGGGCTAAATTTTTCATTTGGGTCGATCAAATTAAAGAAGTTGGAGTTGTTACAAGAGATCGATAAGTTAGATGTGATGAAGGAAGCTCGGTGTCTCACTCCCCAGGAAGTACATCAGGAGCACACTCTGAGAGAGAAACTTGGGGACACCCTTAAGCAAGAAGAACTATCTTTGGAAGCGGAGGTCCGGACTTAACCGGGTGAAGGAGGGGATGAGAATACCAAATTCTTTTCACGTAGCGCGAATGGCGCAAAAAAATAGAAACTTCATTAACTCCTTACGACTTGTTGGTCGGGAGATCTCTCGACCCAGTGAGATTGGCAAGCTATTTGTAGATATGTTTCATCAGCAATTTGGATCTGGGAGGACTTCGAGATACAAGATTGACCTCCACACTCTTCTGGAGCACAAGAGGCAGGGTGGACTCAGGGCGGCTCTTGAGGTCCCTTTTCACTATTGAGGAAGTGAGATTGGCCGTCTTTGAGTTGGGTGGTGACAAGGCTCCTGGGCCTGATGGCTTCCCTATCCAATTTTTTAAGCGATTACGGAATCATCGTCAAAATGGATCTTTTTCCATCTCTGTGCGGATTTTTTTACGATGGGAGGCGAACCTTGAAAGGATCAACTGGGCCAACATTGTCCTCATCCCCAAAGTCGCTTCTCCTGAGGGGCCTGGTGATTTTCGCCCCATCAGCCTTATCAACTCTACTCTCAAAATTTTTATCTAAACCGGCTGGCGTCTCGGCTAGCAGGGTGATGAACTCCCTTGTGGATGCGGAACAATCGGCTTTCCTTAAAGGTAGATGTATTTTTGGAGAACGTTGCAATGGCGGAAGAATTGATCTTTAGCATTAACAATGGAAGACTTCACGGGCACATCCTTAAAAGTGGACTTTGCGAAAGCTTTTTGATCATGTTGATGGGACTTCTTGATTGACTTGCTTAAGGCAAGGGGCTTTGGTGATCGTTGGATTGGCTGGATCAAATGCATTCTCTCTTCGTCGAAAGCTAATGTCCTGATCAACGGTGCACCCTAACGGGTATATTCGATTATAAGCGTGGCTGCGACAAAGGCGACCCATTATCGCCATTTCTTTTTCATCCCCGGTCACCGATGTGCTTAGTGCAATGTTCTCTCACGCCTTGATGTCCAAGATTTTTGGTGGGCGTCCCCACTTGGGGATTTCGGGAATCGATGTAATCTTCATTATGCGGATGATTTTGCTCATTCTAACGACGGGTGGGTTGGAGGATCTGAGAATTGTTAAACTTATTCTGCTCATTTTCGAAGGGTTGTCAGGCCTTGCAACCAATTTTTCCAAAACTTGCTTATTCTCGAGCAAATGGGGTGACCTTCCGACTAAGGAAGCTGCTGATACCATGAACTGCCTTACGGGACAGCTACCCGTTACTTACCTGGGCATTCCAATTGCTGGGCGTAGACCTAGACGTCAGGATTGGGATGGGATTATTCTTAAAGTGAGCAAAAGGCTGGCTTCCTGGAAAGGCAGATACCTCTCGTTAGGGGGTCATCTTACGATGGTGAACTCTGTCCTTTCGGCTCTGCCGACTTACTGGATGTCTATTTTCCGTCTCCCTGCTTGGGTTATCAAAAAGATTGACCAAATCAGAAGAGATTTCCTGTGGACGGGCCCTGATATTGACAAACCGGCATGTAGACTGGTGAGCTGGAAGACTCTGTGTCGGCCGCGGGATTATGGTGGGTGGGGAATTTTAGATCTCCACGCTTTTAATCAGGCTTTGTTAGGCAAGTGGTGGTGGAAATTTGTGACCCAAGAAAATTGGTACCTTTCGGATGTGATTCGCTTTAATTATTCTTTGTCGCGGTGGGATCTTTTTCCTAGACAGAGGGGCCGATTGTCGTTCTTTTGGAAAGGGGTAATCAGCTGTACCCCTGTCTTCCGGGCCTGTTTATCCTTTGATATCCGTGTTGGTCAGGAGACATCCTTTTGGAAGGATGCCTGGTTAGATGGTATGGCGCCTATGTATATCGGCGGTAGCGTTCGCGACTCTTCCCACCAGAATGCTTCTATCTTTGACCTTATCCACTTGCTGACGCTGGCGCCATTTGCGGAGTTTCCGGGTGTTCAACTATTGGGGGAGAAGCTGAGGAACAGAGGGGAAGGTGATAGGGACCTTAAGTCTTGGAAGCTCACTGGGAATGGGGTTTTCTCAGTGAAGTCGTTATACAACTTTCTGATGGATGGGGGATTACGTTGTCCGGTGGCTCGCTTCTTCTGGAAAAGTAGATGTCCGAAAAAGATTAACCTTTTCAATTGGTTAGTCTGGAAGAACCGTATTCCCTCTCTGGAAAACCTTGAGAAGCGGAGGTGTAACAGGTTGCCAACGGCAACTTGTGTTCTCTGCCATAGGGCTATCGAATCGGTGGATCATCTCTTCTTACGCTGCCCTTGTGTTCGTCCCATTTGGGTTTACTTTGGAAGATTGCTGCAATTCCCTGAACCACCCGACTTGATGACCATGCTTTGGGACTCTTGGAGGTGGTCCTTGCGACAGGCCCAGAGGGGCATTTGTGATCTGGTGGTGAAAGCAATTGTGTGGAATGTCTGGCTTACTAGAAATGATTGTGTTTTTAATGCCAATGTTATGCCAGCTCATGCTATTATTATAAAAATTAATCGAATGCTATTACTTTGGTTTTCCTCAGACATGGACAGTGGTCAAGGTCGTTTGGATGAACCTTTGAGGTGTATTCGGCGCAGCTTAGAGTTCTTGGGTCCGAGGGCTGCGGAGTTCAGTGAGGGTGAACAGCTCGGTGGCGAGGAGTAGCTCTTGTTTCCTTTTGGGTTAGGAGGAGACCCGTTGTTCCTCCATTTCATGCATTTTTTGTTTACATGCTAGTGGATGGTTTGTTATCCTTACGTTTTTACTTTTTATATACGTGGTTCATCCAGCTTTTCAAAAAAAAAGATGGGCCAACGAGACCGACAGGTAGTTCGAAAAAGAAAATCAGGATAACAAGATTAATCCGTTGAGCAACAGTATCCAGGAAACAAAGTTTTTAATATAAAAAAACAACAATCAAATTGTTAGTATTTCTATATCGTGTGAATTAATGTATCGAATGAACCTGTCAAGAGAAGCGACGTGAATATAATTACTTATGAGTTAATTTTTTTAACAATAATTTGAACCTTCATTATTCAATGCATGTACACGAGAAATTCATTTTAGTGTTTTTAATTAATTATTTATTTATTTTCTGTCTTTTGAGAGGAGAGATTATTACACTGACTGAGAAATTCAGCATGATGCAGGAAGAGGAAGAGGGCCTGGAGGAGGCCCATAAAGGTTAATGATAAAAAGGAACAGGTAGACAGTAGCAGCAGATGGGATCACAAGCATGCCAGGCCATTTAGGGAAAAAAAATAAAAAGGACTGCTGTTCACGTGCAAACCATATGCCCCGTCAGCTCTCTACTCCCATCACTATCATTTCCATCACGGCCCCTCCCAAGTACACTACAAACATCATCAGACCACCGACTCACACCGCGACACCACTTCCATCTCCATTTTCATTTTCATTTTCATTTTATCTTTCTGCTTAATTATTCTGTTTTCCAAAAACATTTATATTTTTACTGACCTGATGAACATATCACCGCCGTGTCTCCCGCTCATACAATATTGATATATATATATATATATATATATATATATTATCAAGCTTGCGTCCTTTGTATTTACTACTTTATATATATATACATATATATATTGGCAGGAAGATAATTAAGCGCATGTTATCACATTATTATTCCATTAATCCGTCCAAGGTCTCGATTAGACAGCCACCAATTTGAGACTTTCTGTAGGCACTGCCATGAAAGTAGCTGCAAATCCATTCACATGTGGGGTTATCCTTTCCCAAGACCTTTGTTATAGTAAATAAAAATACTACTATATATGGTTGGGAACACCAAAGATGGTCCCCAACACTTGCAGTAACTGTTCATACTTTATCCAGCACTGAGCACAAACCACCATGCATGATTTACTCAAACTAATGACCTGGATTCACTAATAAGACTTAATTTATGAATACTTATATTTAAAAAATAATAATAAAATCATGAATATATTAAAGAAACATCATGCAACACCACTAAAGAAATTTTATTAAACAAAAGAAAAGAAAAGAAAAAACCAGTATTAACTACTAAAAGTTATTAGTTGTAGTTAATTACAGCAGTCACCTTGGTAACAGTTAAGTGGTCAAGACGCTTAACTATAAGTTTTTTTTTAATACATGA